>NW_017732228.1:25792-43590 GCF_001890085.2 Hipposideros armiger
GGGCAGTGTCACTGGCCCTCATATGTGGGATCCGAACCAGGGCCCTCTGGCATCCCAAGCCAGTTCTTAACCATCGCGCCACTCGGCCGGCCCTCTAATACATTTTAACTTGGTAAAGGAGCAATGTCTTGCAATATGAGTAGTTTGTTTCTGGAACAATTATGCTCGCAAACCAAGGTATTACTGTATTTTTCTTCCAAACAGAATTCTCTCTCTCTGCCTGACTTTCAATAAAACTTTTCTTGCTCTCCTACTTTGTAGAGTCTCGTGAATTCCTTCATGCTCTGCGAATGACCAGGGGTTCATTCTACACCAGGACATATACTTTATTTCACGTCTGTATACTAGCATTTAACATAGTCCCTAGCTACCACATGTAATCAATTACAGTTTATTGTATATTGAAAATTAATCTCTGAAGGGCTTAAATAACATTATAGACATTAATCTTTATAAACTCTTTGTAAAATGGGCAGACACTATTAATGATTTCATTAGTAAACTAGAGTTTATAAATAACCTGGAGACTATGCAGGAAGATGATTCATCTAAGGCTATGTAGTTAAGACAATATACACTACTCGGTCACTCTGCTTCTTAAGAAAAAGAGGGCCCTTTGCTCCCTCGCCAACATCATGCTCCAGTTCCTGCTTGGATTTACTTTTCACAACCTGGTTGGAATGTATCTGGCTCAGAATTATGACATACCAAACCTGGCTAAAAAACTTGAAGGCATTAAAAATAACTTGGATGCCAAGAAGAAACTCCTTAGTCCATGAGGTCAACTCCAGCACTGCCACCAGGACCCTCATAGACTGAGTCTGCTCTTCTTGAGGTCCTCCTTTACCATCCAATCCAAAAGCTTTTGTCTTTCTTTCCAGTCTCAGCTAGACCCTGCGTTGCCTTAGAGTACAAATGGGGCCACAAGTTAAGAACGATCCTGACTTTTCTGACATTCTCTCCTCTTCCCTTCCTCCTGCCAGCTGCTTGGGAGATCCTAAGACTGGAATTATGGTGCTAGATTAGTAAACGTGACCTTTCATTAGCAGTCTCTCCCTTATTCTTTGGGATTTCTACTGCCTTTTTTTCAAAAGAAAAATCGATGAGTTTTGTATAGCTGATTAGATATAAATAATGCTGATTTCTGTTTAGCAATTATAATGGGTGTTTAAATGTTTGGTACTAAATTATGTGTTTCAAGGTAATTAAAATTAAAATCGAGAAGCCCGTTTCTGGTGAATTATCCATTCATTTCACACTGTTGTCAGTATAACTGACATATATAACTCCATAATTGCCAATTTAAACAGTAAATCAATTTGCTACTCAGTAACTGAGAAACTATATTTTGAGATCCCCGTCAGAAGCTGGGGAATTAAATATGTAAAATAATGGCCTTTGTCCTCAGTAGAATTCATAGTCTAGTATGCTTGTGTTTCCTTAATGGTATATTTGATCTGGCTTTTCCTTAAAAGAATCATACTTATTTTAAGGAATTACAGGTGCATTTGACAGTATATGATGGGTAAATGACAAATTGTCTATAAAGGAAATTTTATGCCTTTTTACATTAAAAAATGTACCTTATAACTTTATAGTGATTCTCAAAAAAAATTTTTTCGTTTTTTTTCAATCAGAAATTACCACTGTAATTTGTCAAATGTATAATTAGTAGCCCATTTTTAAAAATTAAACAAAAATGTTTGAATACGTCCCATGGGTCAAGACACAAAAGAGATTTAAAATAAAGGGCCTCTCCTACCCTTAGCTCTAAGTTCATCTTTCTGGAGGCAGGCACTTTCAGCAGTTTATTGGATACTTTTGAGAAAGAGTCTGTGCCTAAACAAACGTGTGCAAGGCATTTTTTTACACAAATGATAACAATTTAGACAGAGTTTACTCCTGCCTTTTTTTTTTTTAAATGAAGATCATTCCATATCAGTATGTAAGGAGCAAGGAACCCTTTTCCTTTTTTGGCTGCATAAGATTCTACTGAACAAATACACCATAATTGATTGAATATGTTACTGGTGAACTAACACAAGGTTGTTTCCTGTCTTTTGCTGTTACAGTGATATCCTTGAACCTAATGTTATTGTATGTTTCTCTGCAGGGTATAGCTGTAAGCTTAAGTCTCCAAAGCATAATTTGCACTAATTGTAGGGAAAGTCCCATTTCATTGCATGTTCTGTTTCAGAGAGCTTGTTAGGCAGCTTCACTGAGAATGCCATTTCTGAAGAAGTTTTAGCAGCATCAGTAAACTGGAAGAATTATTTAGAGACCTTTTTCTAGACAGTGATGACACTGATACTACATTTGATTATAAAACAAAGGGATTCTGCTTCTCTCTGAAAACACGGATCTGTCACACAGGGAGAGAAGTTTTATCCCTGTTGGTTCATCCTGGTGTGTGGGACAAGTTAGCGTCCTGTTATGGTTTGGGTTCTCCCTAGCAGTGTAATCATAAGCAAATGGCTTATTTTTCTGAAACTATTGTATTGTCTAAGATCTGGACACAATACCTACCTCACAGGGCTCCCAGGAGAAGTAACTGACATAATGTATATGATGTGTTGCACAGTGCTTTGCAAATTTGCCCAATAAATAGATCTTAGTCAGAAAAAAAGAACAAAGAAAAAAACGAGTAGAAATCATACAATGTCTACTCTCAGACCACAATGAAATACAACTAGAAATCAATAACAGGATGATAGCTGGAATCCCCCAAAATACTTAAAGATTAATCAATATACCTCTATAAAACAATCCAACATAAATGCTGTTTGCCTCATCCTGCGAACACATCAAAATTACAACTAAATTATGGAACAATCAACTAGGAAAATCATCTGAAGTCTAGCTGAACAGAAGTCTTATGACTAAGGATATAAAGAAGCCATATTGAGACTGGTAGGAAGGGCAGAGATGTGAAACGGGCTGGCCCCAAACCTCCATGTGGCGGATGAAAATTGGGAGGGATATCTCAGCCACAGAGGTTCCCAACAGAGGAGCAATAGACCCCAGCTCCACACCAGACTCCCCAGCATTGAGTACTGGTGCTGGAAAGAGGTGCCCCCACAACATCTGGCTGGGTAGGCTGGAAGGCTGTGGGAAACCCAGATGTTCACTTAAAGGGCCCACACATACGCACTCGCATGCATTCACCCTGGGCTGAGGTGGAGGGGCAGTGATTCAGGGGGTGTTGGAGACATACAGGGGTTAGACTGAGGTGTGTGGCTTCAGGTGAGGGCTGGAAGATAGCCGCCATTTTCCCTGTGTGTGGTCTTCCTCCTGTGTCGCCGCTAGGCAAGCACCATCTTTCCTGTGTTGAGCCCTCCCCCATGTCCATGGCCAAATCTGAATCTGAACAGGTGTAGTGAGTTCCGCTTGCTCCACCTTGGTGACTCACTGAGACCCTGCCACACCCAACTCCGTACCACACAAAGCTTCATCAGTGGCGGAGCATTTTCTCAATTGGTTGAGATTTTGCTTCCTGGCAATTGTCAACAGTTTGGATCAAATAAACTCTTCTAAGTTTTCTCTTAGGCTGGATATTTTTGGTCAACATTGGCCTATAGTATCGACTTCAACAAACAACAATATATGATATATAGGAAGAGGACTTTTTATTGGGAAGCATTAAAAAATTCTTCTGTCATACAGATTTCTATTGTAATGACACCAGATTTACAGTAAATGCTTTGAGAAAATGGTATAATACTAAAATCATAGGCAAATTAACTTTGCCTGATGTTAATAAAACCCATGATAATATTGATACTGAAAATCCAATGTATTGGGAAATTGAACTTAATCCTCCCCATGGAGTCATTTCTATGGAAACTAATTGGCCAAAAGAAAAATTTGAACATCAAGATTATAAAATAATAGTCTTTATTCATCTAGCCAAACTTATCATAATGTACAAATAACAATAAAATGAGGGAGGAAAACATATTAACTTAATAATAATAATAAATTATGATAATACATGTAAAGTATTCTTTTGATGGCTAGGATGTTTGCTCTCCTCAAACTCATACTTGTCTAATATTGGACATTTTCTGCTCCTAATTGGTGTTACTGATTTAATACTATTGCTCTCGGTCCTAGTTTGTAAATGTCATACTAGGTACAAAAAAAACCCAAAACCAAAACATAAGGCTGAAAGAAAAAGAAAAAAAGGGGGAAAAAAAAGAAGCTTTATTAGTGACTGAACCTCACAGGAGCCAGAAACCGGCAACAGGTCTCAGTGTGTCCTGGGTTTTTGTGGAGCTATTCCAGACCCAGTACTGGTGGCAGCCATCCTCAGTAAACATCGTGGCCTGCCCCACACACCTCCAGATCCAGCACAGGCAGCAACCAACTGTGGATTGCTTTGTAGCTCCTACCAGGTAGTCCCTGGCTGGTCACAAGCACTGGGTGATCTGGGCCCGCAATGGAGCCCCTCTCAAGAGGTTGGCATTAGACAACTTGGAGTTTGGCTTCAGACCACAGCAGAGCACCACCTGTTTAGTCCACAAGTAGCACACCCAAAGGGTGGCTGGGGTAAATCCCACTCCATGTGGTATGCTCCGCCCCGCACAGCAGCCCATAAGTGGTAGACGTAGCCAAAACCCACAGCCAGTCAGCCTAAGGGTCAATCTCACCAACTGATGTGCCAATAGCAATCAAAGCTCAAGTATAACAGGAAGACACACACAACCCACACAACGGACATTTCTATCATATCCAGTGCAGGTAACCAGGGAGACTGTGACACTGGGCCCCACAGGGCACATACTACACAAAGTGACTCGGCAAGACTGGGAAACGTAGCAGATAGACCTACTACATAGAAACAAACACAGAGAGGCAGCCAAAATGAGAAAACGAAATATGTCCCAGGTGAAAGAACAGGAGAAAACTCCAGAAAAATAACTAAATGAATGGAGGCAAACAACCTATCAGATACAGAGTTCAAAAAACTGGTTATGGGGCAGCCGGGAGGCTTAGTTGGTTAGAGTGCGTGCTCTGAGCAACAGAGTTGCCAGTTCAATTCCCACATGGGCTAGGGAGCTGTGCCCTCCGTAACTACACTGAAGACAACGACTTAAGCTGAGCTGCCACTGAGCTGCCAATGGGCAGCCAGATGGCTCAGCTGGTTAGAGTGCATGCTCTTAACAACAAGGTTGCCGGTCGACTCCCATATGGGATGGTGGGCTGCGCCCCTGAAACTAGATTGAAATGGCAACTGGATTTGTAGCTGAGCTGTGCCCTCCACAGCTAAGGTTATAGGACAACAACTTGACTTGGAGCTGATGGGTCCTGGGAAAAACACAGTTCCCCAATAAAGTTTTAAAAAATTTAAAAAAAGAAAACTGGTTATAAAAATGCTCAAGGAACTTAGTTAGAACTTCGACAAAGAAATAGCAAGCATGAAAAAAGACAGAGAAACCATAAAAAAGAACCAGTCAGAAATGAAGAATAAAATAACTGAAATGAAGAATGCACTAGAAAGAATCACCAGCAGACTAGGTGAAGCAGAGGATTGAATCAGTGATTTGGAAGACAAGGAAGCAAAAAAAAACCCAATCAGAACAGCAAAAGGAAAAAAGAATTAATAAAATAATAACAATAAGGATCGTTTAAGAGACCTCTGGGGCAACATCAAGCATAACAACATTCACATCATGTGGAGTGCCAGAAAGAGAAGAGAGAAATCAAGGGATTGAGAACCTATTTGTAAAAATAATGACTGAAAACTATCCTAACCTGGTGAAAGAAATAGACATACACACCCAGGAAGTGCAGAGTCCCATAAAGGATGAACCCAAACAGGACCACACCAAAACAAATTATAATTAAAATGGCAAAGTATAAGACAAAGAAATAATCCTAAAAGCAGCAAGAGAAAGGCAACTAGTAACTTATAAGGGAGCTCCCATAAGATTGTTAGCTGATCACTCAACAGAAACTTTGCAGGCCAGGAGAGATTGGCACGAAATATTCAAAAAGATGAAAAGCAAGGACCCACAACCAAGACTACTCTACCCAGCGAAGCTAGCATTTAAAATTGAAGATAAAGAGCTTCCCATTTAAGAAAAAGCTAAAGGAGTTCATCACCATCAAACCAGTACAATGTTAGAGGGACTTTTTTTTTTTTTTAAGATTTTATTGGGGAATTGGGGGAGAGGAACAGCGTTGGGGAATTGGGGAAGGGGAACAGACAAGTTGCTGTCCTTTTTGTTCTTCAGTGTAGTTGTGGAGGACGTCACTTCACTGGCCCATGTTGGTATTATCATTGCGCTCTTCCCAGGTGAGGCAAATTGGTCGCCGGCCACTGGACGGTCGCTCGCGGCGGTTCTTGGCAGCTCACACCAGCTGCCAACTGCTCACGCCAGCTGCCAGCTACTCACAGTAGCTTTACGGCAGCCCACTGCAGCCTCACTGCAGCCTATGCCGTCGCCGGCGACTCTTGGCAGCCCAGCTCCAGGTCGAGCTGTTGTTCACCATCTTAGCTGTAGAGGGCTCAGCATCACTGGCCCACATGTGGGATCCAAACCGGGGCCCTGCTGCTCAGAGCTGGCGTCCCAAGCCAGCTCTTAACCAACACGCCACTCAGCCAGCCCAAAAAGGACATTTTTAAGATGAAAAAAAAAAAAGATAAAAAATATGAATAATAAATTGACAATAACTATATATTTTTCAACAATTACTTTCAATGTAAATGGATTAGCTGTTCCAATCAAAAGATAAGGTGGCTGAATGAATAAGAAAACAAGACTCTTACATATGCTGCCTAAAAGGTACTCACCTCAGATTGAAAGACATACACAGGCTAAAAGTAAAGAGATGGAAAAAGGTATTTAATGAAAATGGAAACAAACAAACAAACAAAACTGGGGTAACAATACTTACACCAGACAAAAAAACTTTAAAACAAAGGCTATAACAAGAGACAAAGGAGGATCCAGTAATCTCACTTTTGAGTATTTATCCAAAGAAACCCAAAACACTACTTTGAGGGGATGTGTGCATTCATATGTTCATTGCAGCATTATTTTCAATAGCCAAGATGTGAAGGTACCCTGGGCATCCATCCATGGATAAATGGATAAAAAGGAGGTGGTACATATATACAATGGAATATTGCTTGGCCATGGAAGGGAATGGGTTCTTGCCATCTGCAACAACATGGATGGACCTGAAGGTATTGTGCTGAGTGGAGTATGTCAGTCAGAGAAAGACAGATGCAATGTGATTTCACTTACATCTGGAATCTAAACAACAAAATAAACAAACAAAAGAGAAACACTCATAGATACAGGGAACATTTGGATCATTGCCAGATGGGATGAGGGTTGGAGGCTGGGTGAAAAACGTGAAAGGATTAAGAAGTACAAATTGGTAGTTACAAAGTAGTCATGGGGATGTAAATTAAAGTAAAACATAGGGAATATAGTCAATAACATGGTAATAACTATGTATGGTGCCAGGTGGGTACTAGAATATCCAGGGGGATTACTTCTTAAATTATACAAATGTCTAACCACTATGCTATACACCTGAAATTAATACAAAATAATATTGAATATCAACTGTAGTTGAAAAATGTTTTCAGATTTCTTGGGTAGATACCCAGCAATCCCTCTCCTGGGTATCTACTCAAAAAATCTGAAAACATTTACCCATAAAGATATATGTAGTCTGATGTTCATTGCAGCTTTGTTTATGGTGGCCAAGACATGAAAACAACGAAAGTGTCCTTCGATAGATGATTGGATAAAGAAGATGTGGTATATATACACAATGGAATACTATTCTGCCATAAGAAATTGATGAAATAATGAAATTGCTTTCCTTAATACTAGCAATGAACTTGAAATTAAAAACACAATACCATTTACATAAGAACCTCAAAAAAATGAAATTCTTAGGTATAAATCTAACAAAATAGGTACAAGATCAATATGAGGAAAACTACGAAACTGATTAAAGAAATCAAAGAACTAAATAATTGGAAAAATATTCCATGTTCATAGATAGAAAGACTCCATATGGCTAAGATGCCAGTTCTTCCCAACTTGATCTAATGATTCAATGGAATCCCAATGAAAATCCCAGCAAGCTATTTTATGGATACTGACAAACTGATTCAAAAGTTTATATGGAAAGATAAAAGATCAAGACTATCCAACACTATATTTAAGAACAAAGTTGGAAGGTTGATTGACACTACCTGATTTCTAGACTTACTATAAAGCTAGAATAATCAAGACATTATGTTATTGGTAAAAATATAGATAAATAGGTCATTGGAATATAATGAAGAGCCCAGAATATAAACCCACATAAATACAGTCAATTGATCTTTGATGAAGTAGCAAAGGCAATAAAGTAGAGAAAAGATAGCCTTTTCAAATAACGGTGCTAAAACAACTGGACATCCACGTTAAAAAAAAAAAAAGAATCTAGACACAGACCTTTTATACTCTTTATGTTTGGTTTTTTGTTTGTTTGTTTGTTTTTAGCTGAGCCATCCTGCCACCTATTGGCAGCTCAGCGGCTGCTCAGCTCGGGCCAGGACTCGAATTGCTGTTGCTCAGAGCTCAAACTCATGAGCGAGCTCTTAACCAACTGAGCCACTCGGCCGGCCCCTTTTATACTCTAAAAAAATTAACTCTAAATGAATCACAGACCTAAATATAAAATGCAAAACTATAAAACTCCTAGAAGACAACAGGAAAACACCTAGATGACCTTGGTTTTGGTAATGAATTATTAGATAAAACACTAAAGGCATGATCCATGAAAAAAAGAAATGATAAGCTAGGCTTGATTAAAATTTAAAATGTGTGTTATGCAAAACACAGTCAAGAGAATGACAAGACAAGCCACAGACTGGAAGAAATATTTGCAAAACACACATCTGATAAAGGACTGCTATCCAAAATATATGAAGAACTCTTAAAACTCAACAATAAGAAAACAAAACACCCAATTAACAAATGGCCTAATGGGGTGGCCAGTTAGCTCAGTTGGTTAGATCGTGGTGCTAATAACACCAAGGTTGCTGGTTTGCTCCCTGTATGGGCCACTGAGAGCTGCACCCTCCTTAAAAAAGGGCTAAGCACCTTAACAGACACCACACCGAAGAAGACATACACATGGCAAATAAGCATATGAAAAGATGCTCCAGCAGATGACATGATACCATAGAAAGAGAACCATAAAGAGTCCACCAAAAAACTATTAGAACTTATCAATGAATTCAGCAAAGTTGCAGGTTACAAAATTAATATTCAGAAATCCATTGCATTTTTTTTTAAGATTTTATTGGGGAATTGGGGGAGGGGAACAGCACTCGGGAATCGGGGGAAGGGGAACAGACAAGCTGCTGTCCTTTTTTTGTTCCTCAGTCTAGTTGTGGAGGACGTTGCTTCACTGGCCCATGTTGGTATTATCATTGCACTCTTCCCAGATGAAGCAGATCGGTCTCCGGCCTCTGGACGGCCGTTCACGGCGGCTCTTGGCAGCTCACACCGGCCGCCGGCCACTCACGCTGGCTGCCAGCCACACACACGGTAGCTTATGGCAGCCCACTGCAGCAGGGGCTGCAGCCTATGCCGTCGCTGGCGACTCATGGCAGCCCAGCTCCAGGTTGAGCTGCTGCTCACCATCTTAGCTGTCACTGGCCCTCATGTGTGATCCGAACCAGGGCCCTGCTGCTCAGAGCTGGCGTCCCAAGCCAGCTCTTAACCAATGTGCCACTCGGCCGGCCCGAAATCAGTTGCATTTTATACACCAATAACAAACTATCAGAAAAAGAAATTTAAAAAATAATCCCATTTACAACTGAACCAAAAAAAATTAAGACACAATACCTAGGAATAAATTTAACCAAGGAGGTAAAAGAACTGTACTCAGAAAATTATAAGACATTAAAAAAGAAATTGAAAAAGATACAAATAAATGGAAGCATATACCATGTTCATGGATAGGAGGAATTAACATCATGAAAATGTCCATACTACCTACAGCAATTTACAGAGTCAATGTAATCCCTATCAAAATACCAATGGCATTTTTAACAGAACTAGACAAAATAATTCTAAAACTTATATGGAACCACAATGATCCCAAATTGCCAACACAATCTTGAAAAAGAAAAAGTTGGAAATATCACACTACCTGATATCAAACTATACTACAAGGCTATAGTAATCAAAACAGCATGGTACTGGCATAGAAACAGACACATAGATCAATGGAACAGACTAGAGAGCCCAGAAATAAACTCACACTTATATGGTCAATTAATCCAGGACAAGGGAAGCAAGAATACACAAGGGGGTAAAGACAGTCTATTCAATAAATGGTGTTGGGAAACTAGACCACATTCTTACATCATATGCAAGAATACACTCAAAATGGATTAAAGACTTAAATGTAAGACCTAAAACCATAAAACTAGAAGAAAACATAAGCAGTAAACTCTGACATTGCTTTCAGTAGTATGTTTTTGGATATATCTCCTCAGGCCAGAGAAACAAAAGAAAAAAATAAACAATAGGGCTACATCAAATTAAAGTTTTTGCACAGCAAAGGAAACCATCAACAAAACAAAAAGATAGCCTACTGAATGGGTGAAGATATTCGCCAATTTGGGTGTTAATACCCAAAATTTATAAAGACCTCATACAAACTTAACACCAAAAACAAAATAAATGGGCAGAATGCCTGAACAGACATTTTTCAAAAGAGGACATGCACATCGCCAAGACATATGAAAAGATGCTCGATGTCACTAATCATCAGAAAAATGCAAATTAAAACCACCAAGAGATATCACTTCACACCTGTCAAAATGGCTATCATCAATAAATCAACAAACAAGTATTGGCGAGGATATGGAGAAAAGGGAACCCTCATGCACTGTTGATGGGATTGCAAATTGGTGCAGCCACTATGAAAAATAGTATGGAGGTTCCTCAAAAATTAAAAACAGAGGGCTGGCTGAGTGCTCAATTGGTTAAGAGCTTGCTCAAGGGTTTGAGCTCTGAGCAACAGCGGTTCGAGTCTGGCCTGAGCTGAGCTGCTGCTGAGCTGCCAACAGGTGGCAGGATGGCTCAGCTAAAAAAAAAATTAAAAACAGAACTACCATATGACCCAGCAATCCCACTTCTGAATATTTATCTGAAGAAATCCAAAACACTAATTCAAAACAATATATGCATTCCCGTGTTCATTGCAGCATTATTTACACTCATCAAGATATGGAAGAACCTAAGTGTCCATCAACAGACGAATGGATAAAGAAGGTATGGTACTACCTATATACAATGGAATATTACTCAGCCATAAAAAACCAATCTTATCATTTGCGACAACATAAATGGACCTAGAAGGTATTATATGCTAAATGAAATAAGTTAGACAGAGAAAGACAAATACCATAGGATTTCACTTATATGTGGAATCTAAAAACAAAATAAATGAACAACCAAACAGAAACAAATTCACAGATACAGAGAACAAACTGATGGTTGCCAGATGGGAGGGGAGGTTGTGAGGCTGGGTGAAAAAGGTGAAGAGTACAAACTGGCAGGTATAAAATAGTCATGAGGATGTAAAGAAGAGCATATGGAATATAGTCAATAATATTGTAATAAGTATGTATGTCATCAGTTGGGTACTAGGCTTATGGGGTAATCACTTCATAAGTTATATAGATGTCTAGTCATTATGCTGTACACCTGAAACTAATAATATTGAAAAAAAAATTTTATTAAAAAAAAGCAGGAAAAAAAAAAGGATGCTACAAACCACATGTCATCAGGGAAATGAAAGTTAAGACAACAATGAGGTACCACTAGACACCTATTAGAATGGCCAAAATCTGGAACACTGACATCAAAAGCAGACAAGGATGCGAAGTCACAGGAATTTCCATTCATTGCTAGTGGGGATGCAAAATGGTACAGCCACTTTAGAAGACAGCTTGGTGATTTCTTACAAAACGGAACATCCTCTTACCAAACTGCACTCTTTGGTATTTACACAAAGGATCTTAAACTTATGTCCATACAAAAGCCTACACATGGATGCTTGTAGCAGCTTAATTCATAAGTGCCAACTTAGAAGCAATCAAGATCTACTTCAGTAGGTGATGGATAAATAAATGGTGATACAGCCAGACAATGGAGCTACAAAGCCATGAAAAGACATGGAGGAGGCCTAAATGTATATTATTAAGTGAAAGAAGCCAGTCTAAAAGGCTACATACTGCATGATTCCAATTACATAACATTCTGGAACAGGCAAAACTACGGAGAAAGAAAAAAGTCAGTGTTCGCCAGAGGCTAGAGAGGGACTAATAAGTGGAAATATCAGAAAGAGAAGACTCTTTGGATGCATAACATAAACCAGGACAGAGTAGTTCAAGAGGCAGGTCTTACTGAGACAACCCTTCCTCACAAGAAGGTGGGCAGATTATGGCTGATGTGGAAATGCACACCGGCAGGGACCACAGCTATCAGTGAGAAGTTGTAAAAGCAGGGAAAGAAGTTGATGCTTTGAAGAAAATTGTAAACTTTATGTCTGACTGGTCCAGTAGACCTATGAGCATTCCACCTAAGGCACTATAAATAAATCCTTTGTTTTTTTAAGCATGAGGAAAAGTGGAGCCAGGAAAAAACGGGGATTTTCTCTGCAGAATTTCCGAAGGTGTTCATTCATTCTATGTCTCTTCTTTTCTCATGTTTTAACTTTGGGGCTAGGCATTTATATTGAAAAGGACTGAGCATACCTTCTGCCAGCACCTACTAAGGAAAAGAAAAGCCCCTGGAAAAGCACGTGACCTGTGAAGTGGGACATGGTCAAAGCAGTTTATTTGAATGGAAACCACTATAAGCGTGACCCAACCTACCACCTATTTTTATATATCCAAGTCCCAGTAACTCTCAAATTCAATATTTTACTCACTCTTGAGGCAATTGGTTAACTTCATTCCCTTTTTGGCTTATAAGACACTTTAGAATTTCCTATGAGAGTTTACTGTTGTTTAGAAATTTTCAAGGGCTTGTTTTCCACAAATGCCACCAACAAATTATAATTCTGTCAACAATGCTATTGTCTCCTTTTCGTACCACTGCGCTTAGACTTGCCACTACTTAAACTTCCATACATGATATAAATTTTACTCTTGGATGATAACTACTCTCTCTTTCTCTTAAAATAAGATCAGGTTAGTAAATGATATAAAAGCTTTATTGTTTTGTTTTGTTTTGATTTTCAAGAGAAAGGTAAGCTTCCCTAAGTTTGAATTTATAGTTATTAAAACAAACAAATGGGGGGAAAAAAAAACAATTACACGAGAAAAAAAAAATCCCGGGCAATAAAAAAATTATTTAAAATAAATAAAAACAATAGAAAGGGGGCGGCCAGGTGGCTCAGTTGGTTAGAGCACGTGCTCTGAACAACAAGGCTGCCGGTTCAATTCCCACATGGGCCAGTGAGCTGCACCCTCCGCAACTACAATAAAGACAATAACTTGTGGGCTGTGCCCCCCGCAGTTAGACTGAAAACGGCGACTGGACATGTAGCTGAGCTGCGACCTCTACAACTAGACTGAAGGACAACAGCTTGACTTGGAGCTGATGGGTCCTGGAAAAAACACACTGTTACCCAATTAAAAAAAGAAAGAAAGAAAGAAAGAAGGAATTAAGAAATAATAGGGCCGGCTGAGTGGCGCGATGGTTAAGAACTCGCTTGGGATGCCAGAGGGCCCCGGTTCGGATCCCACATATGAGGGCCAGTGACACTGCCCTCTACAGCTAAGATGCTGAACAACAGCTCAACCTGGAGCTGGGCTGCCTTGAGTCGCCGGCGACGGCGTGGGCTGCAGTCCCTGTGGCAGTGGATTGCCATGGGCTACCATGTGTGGCCAGCAGCCAGCGTGAGCGGCCAGCAGCCGCAGTGAGCGGCCGTCCAGAAGCCGGCGACTGATCTGCCTCGCCAGAGAAGAGCGCAATGATGGTGCCAACTTGGGCCAGTGAAGCAACATCCTCCACAACTAGATTGAAGAACAAAACGACAGCAACTTGTCTGTTCCCCTTTCCCCAATTCCCCAGCACTGTTCCCATCCCCCCAATTCCCCAATAAAAATCTTAAAAAAAAAAAAAAAAAAAAGAAATAATAATAGCAATGAAAGGGGAGATATAGTTCCATACATTGCAGAGATTAAAAAAGAAGTTATTTTTGAGACATTTGGAAATTTGAATACTAACAGGATATTTGATAGGAAATGATTTTTAAATTTTTTGAGTGATAATGGTATTGTATTTAAAAATGAACAGAAAGCCTTTATTTTTTAGAAATACATACTAAAATTTTAATAAATAAAATGATATAATGTCTGGATTTTGCTTCAAAATAATATTAAGAGGGGAAGTAATTAGGGTGTGAATAAAGCATACCTGGCAATGAGTTAAAGATTGTTAGGGCTAACTGATGAGGGTTCATTGTACTATCTTGTCTATTTTCATATGTTTAAATTCTCCAACACAAAATAATTTTTTTAAAGTAGTATAACAGAATTTAGAAATAAAAATCTACTGTACCTTTCTCCAAAATATAAAAGGATATTGTGAGCAGCTCTAGTCTAACAAAACCAAAAGTTTGGGGATAATATCCTAGGAAAATTATCGAAAGTTGACAAGAAAAACCAGAAACCTTCCCTCAAAGAAAATACCATGTGGTTTTACAGGCATGTTATAGGAAGCAAGGTGCAAATAATTTGAATCTCATATAAACTATTTCCAAGCAGAAAAAAGAAGAAACATTCTTCCCAACTCTAACTTTTTTTCTTTTTCTTTTTTTTAATTAAAATTTATTGGGGTGACAATTGTTAGCTCTAACTTCTTTTATGAAAGCAGCATATCCTTAAAACTGAAACAAAACAAGAAAAATTACAGGCCACCCTCACTCAATGAGCTTGATACAACTAAATGGTGGAACAGTTATTGTAAAAGCACTCATTTTAACAACAGGAAAAAGACAAGTATGCGTACTAACACCAGGTTTATTATTATTATACAGGAGATCCTGATTAGTGCAGTACTATTTTTAACACATTGAGGACGGGGCATTTAACTTGTTTAAATGCATGTTCCCGGGGTTTAAACCATTGAAATCAACTTTTATACTGTGTTTCTTTAAAAATTTATAACAAATTCACTAACTATTTTTATGAACTGAAATTTTCAGGAAATGCTCACCAAAGACCCTAGTAGTGCTTGAGGGTGATACCTCTGGAAACATTCCCCCTTGTAGCAGCAGCTCACACTGACAGCCAGCTGCTCACGCTGGCTGCCAGCCACTCACAGTAGCTTATGGCAACCCACTGAAGCTTCACTGCAGCCTACACGGTCACTGTCGACTCACAGCAGCCCAGCTCCAGGTTGAGCTGTTGTTCACCATCTTAGCTGTAGAGGGCGCAGCGTCACTGGCCCTCAAGTGGGATCCAAATCGGGGCCCTGCTGCTCAGAGCCGGCGTCCCAAGCCAACTCTTAACCAACGTGCCACTCAGCAACCATAAGTGGCCATCCAGTGGCTGGCGATCCATATGCCTCACCTGGGAAGAGTGCAATGATCATAATACCAACATGGGCCAGTGAAGTGACGTCCTCCATGACTAGACTGAAGAACAAAAGGACAGCAACTTGTCTGTTCCCCTTCTCCGAGTCCCCAATGCTGTTCCCCTCCCCCAATTCCCCAGTGAAATATTAAAAAAAAAAAATTTGAAAAGTGCACAATTTATAAGCCAAAATGCAACTTTCTTTGGCCACTTCACTGTTTTTCTCGAGAGAATAATAAGACAATAATAATTATTATTAATAATAAGGGTGTTCACCAACACCCTTCATGAACACATTATACTGAAAAATACAAATAGGTTTTTCCTTTACTTCTTCATTTCTCTGTGGAACATCAACAATTGTTGAATCATGAATTGTGGGAATCATGTTGACAACATGAGTATCCCTACAGGATTGAAGAAGAATTTCACACTTTCTCCTGAATTGTAGTTTCGCCATGTTTCAGAGATGTGATTCGTTTTTTAATTCTGGAGAAAGACCCCTGTTCACTCTGATTGTTCCACATACTCTAACTTGTCTTGAAAGGAGAGTTTCAGCAATTGTCACAAGATTGTAATAGTTGTCTTGGTAGACATGGTAATTTTGATCAAGATAAGGTTCCAAAAGTGTGAAAATAGTTTCCTGTAATTTTTTTCCTTCACCAGCATAAATTTCTAAATTCAAGATATAGCCTGAGGTGCTTTCAGTGACCATACGAACAAGTAAGCCGTACTTTATTAGTTTCCCTGGTTATATATTTGTATACGAAGTCTACCCCTCCAAGGAATCATTGCTTCATCTAAGGAAAGTTGTTGATTTGACTTATAAATAGTCTGAAATCTTTCAAGGAAAAAATCGGGTTGAATTTTGAAAAGCCTGTTAGTTGATTGTTGCAGAAGTTCATTGTTGTTGAAATGTAAACACCACCAAATTTGTTCAAATCTATTACGGCTCCTAAGTTTCCTGAAAATAGGAGTATCTAAAAATGGATCCGTAGGCCAACAGTCCTTTAGTTTATCTTTCCTACTTGCCCCATTGGAATAATTATTGAAAAAATTTTTTTCATTTCGGCTACAGTGACATTTGACCATTTCAACCCCTTAAAACCAGTAATATACTTTTCCTGATTTTGTAAGTAATATAGATTCATTTCCTCACACAACATATCAAAGAATCTGTCTCCAAGAAAGAGTCCTGTTACTTGTGATACTTTCATTGGGTCAGAGGGAATTTGTTTCACCCCTGGGTTTCTGGTAAATGGCCCTAAATTTGGTGTTTTATCTGTTTTTACCCATGTGGAAACTGCCGAATCTAGTGTGTCATCGTCATAGTCACTTTTGTTTGTGCTTTGTTCACTGTCACTGTAATTCAGTAAAGGATGCACAACTTTGTTTTGCCTATATCCAATAGATATAAAAGAGTCACTGTCATTTTCACAGTCACTATCAGCGTTGACTGAACATCAGATAATGTGTCCGCCAACAATTCTGCTGAAATTTCATCTTCTGTAAGGTATTTTTTCCCATAAGAACTATGTCTTTCTGTCATGGATGTAAAGTGATTGAAATCTGAATGCTGACTAAATGTAGAGCAGAGCAACAGAGGAAAATACAGAGCTGTTCGTTCTCTGCATTTATGACAGATCATTAACTCAGAGTGAGGTCACGTTTCTATAACTATTCATCAGCAGGACCATTCGGAGAAAGGTTCCATGTAGTGCATAGTTAAGTGTATAGTGCGTGGAAACCAAGCGCGTTAAAAACGCAGATTTGCAGGCCAGCCAAGTGGCACGTTGGTTAAGAGCTGGCTTGGGATGCCAGCTCTGAGCAGTAGGGCCCCGGTTCGAATCCCACATGAGGGCCAGTGATGCTGCCCTCTAGAGCTAAGATGGTGAGCTCCACCTGGAGCTGGGCTGCCATGAGTCACCGGCAACGGCATAGGCTGCAGCCCCTGCTGCAGTGGGCTGCCATAAGCTACCATGTGTGGCTGGCAGCCAGCGTGAGCGGGTGGCAGCCGGTGTGAGCTGCCAAGAGCCGCTGTGGGCGGCCTCGGTGATCGATCTGCCTCAGCCGGGGAGAGCGCAATAATACCAACATGGGCCAGTGAAGCGACATCCTCCACAACTAGACTGAAGAACAAAAGGACAGCAACTTGTCTGTTCCCCTTCCCCCGATTCCC
>NW_017732228.1:44220-51706 GCF_001890085.2 Hipposideros armiger
AAAAAAAAAAAAAAAGAGTTGGCTTGGGAGAGTGAGCTCTGAGCAGCAGGGCCCCAGTTCAGATGCCACATGAGAGCCAGTGATGCTGCACCCTCTACAGCTAAGATGGTGAACAACAGCTCGACCTGGAGCTGGGCCGCCATGAGTCACCAGGGACGGCGTAGGCTGCAGCCCCTGCTGCAGTGGGCTGCCATGAGCTATTGTGAGTGGCCGGCAGCCAGCATGAGCGACCAGCAGCTGCTGTGAGCCGCCATGAGCAGCCATCCAATGGCCGGCAACTGATCTGCCTCAGCCGGGAAAGAGCCAAGATCACAATACCAACGTGGGCCAGTGAAGCGATGTTCTCCACAACTAGAGTGAAGAACAAAAGGACAGCAACTTGTCTGTTCCCCTTCCCCTGATTCCCAGCGCTGTTCCTCTCCCCCAATTCCCCAATAAAAATCTTTAAAAAAAATAAATAAATTTGCTGGATACGAAATCAATATGGAAATTCAGTCAATTTGACAAAGGTACCATAGTATTTAAAAATGTTAACACTAGGGAAAACTGGGTGAATGCTATGTGGGAACACTTTATAACATTTTTGTAAATCTAAAATTATTCCAAAGCAATCTTGTTTTAATAAATGATTTTAAAATAACTACTTAAAATTACCACATCAATTTACTATCAGTAAAATCTTAGTAGTTTAACTTAAACTGTAGAAAAGCCTTTCCATTGATTGTCATGTAATCAGTACTGAATAATGGAATGATATTAAATCCATGCTATTAAAAACAACCATAGCGGCTTAATTTCTTTTTATAGAAAAGTTTTTTTTAAATACAGCACATACCCAGCCACCTTGCTGAATGATGTACTCTGCTGCATAGTCCTCCAGATATGTCACACCAAACTGCAGCAATGAACTCAAAGGTTCTTCACCACGTCTTGTCAACACCAAAAGCATTTGTCGTAGCAAAACCAGAGGCACCAAAATCTTCAATGCAAAGATGAGAGAGTAAAAACACAAATTGAAATTCTTATAATTAATTTTATATGCTCAACTACTAGAAAATTATACTCAAATGCAGCGTTGTGGAATTTCATTTTTATTACAGTAAGAGAAAGAAACACTGACCCTTACTAAAATTTTTGTGACTCATGCCTATAGATTTTATACTATAGGGTGTTAGAAGTAATTATAAGACGAAAATAGTTGGGCTCATGTGCATATGTGTCTGACTCTGTGGAGTGGGGAGGGAGAGGGAGAGAGAAACAACACATAGAAAATTCACTAAAGCATTATTTATAATAGCAAAAGCCTCGAAACGACCCAACAGGAACTGGATAATTAAATTTTGGTCATTCAGTAAAATATTATGCAGTTGTTAAAAAGAATTAGATTGTTCACTGCCTAATCACCAAAATTTACTTTCAGTGAAAAAAGATACAGGAGAGTATGTACAATAATGGTACCATTTGTGTAAAAACATATATGTTTGTATAATCCTATAGAATCTCTGGGAAAATATATAAGAAACTGATAATAGTGGTAATCTAAGAAAGGAGAACAAGGTAACTGGTGACAAGGGTGGGAAAATATTTTTCAATGTGTATCTTTCTGTACTTTTTGCATTTTGTGCCATGTGCATTTATCTATTTGAAAATATGAACTTTCAAAATGATAAGCTATCTTATAAAAGTCAAAAGCCAAAGGAGGCATTATTATCATTCCTAATAACCTTGTGGCTCAATATTTTAAAATCAAAATTTATGATAGAAAGTAACTAGAGTCCCTTGCCTTCCAAAAAAATGCATACTGAAAATAACTAAGTATATTGCCATGCATAATGTGCACTTTTTTGCCCAAATTTGTGAGGGAGAAATAAGGATGTGCATTATACATGGGTAGTACTAATTCTGTATCTATACAAATGTTTTTAATTCTTTTACTTATGCTTATGAGTTAAAAGTGTAACTCCAGAAATCAATAATGATATCTGTATGCAAAATAACACCTGGGAATATGATAATTGGTTTTGTTGAACTTACGACGAACTTGCAACAACGAAGAGTTCCTGCCCTTATATGATGCATAAATATCATAAATTTGCTACCGGTACATAAAATTTCTTGTACCTTGTATCTGTTTTTGTGCTTTGTAGTTATCTGTTACATAAAATTTCTTGTACCATAATTTTAAATGTTAAAAAAATAAATGCTAAAATTCCTTTATAATACAAGAAACAAGTACCTAAATGTAAACAAATAAAATTTTGAATTAAAATGAAAGATATTTTCCCCTGAAAGTTTGGGCCCAAAGCGTGGGTGCACATTACAAACAGGAGCGCATTACACACAGCAAAATACGGTATTTTCAGTTAACCATTTGCATGCAATCTCTTTTGTCTACCACATCAAGAATTCTCCACATGACTGAAAAAGGAATGCAAAAGGAAATGAAACCAGTTCCAGTTCCTTGTTAATGAATTGCCAAGGTAATAATAACTGAGTAATTACAAAATATTTCTGCACAGGACAAACAGAAAAGGCAATGAGCTTATATTCATACTAATATTCTTTGGCTTTTAAGTAAGAGCAGCCTTGAAGGAAGCTATACCTACCTTTTTTCCCCATGTATAAGAAGTTCCCATGTATAAGACACACCTTAATTTGGGGGCCCGAAATTTGAAAAAAAAAAATGTATTACATAAAGTTGTTGAACTCAAGTTCTATTCATCTTAAAATTCATACAACTCCTCATCACTGTCAAAACTCCCAAACATTAGCTTGTCCTCATCTGTGTCTGATGACGAATCACTGTCTTCATATATTGCCTTGTCCTCAGTTCCATCTATGGCATTTGAAATGCCACACTTAAATGACTTGACAACGATCTCAATCTTGATATTATCCCAGGATCTTTTCACCCAGATACAAACTTCTCCTATAGTTGGTTTCTTCACTCTTCCTGCTGGTGTCAAATTGTCCCCAGAAGACTTCATTCATTGGTTCCATTCGTCTCTCATGGCAGCTTTGAAGGGTTTGTTACTGCTGACATCAAGTGGTTGGAGCTGGTATGACGGCAAGTTTTGTTTTTTGCTCTGCAACAATCTTCTTTGTGCTTTTTATGTGTGCCCTGAACTGATCAAGCACCAAAACGGCAGGTTTGTGTAATAGCCCACCTGGTCTTCTGCTCCAAACTTTCTCAAACCAGATCTTCATCCCATTCCTGATCCATCCAAGCCTTGTCATGAACGTGGACCATCACTCCTTGAGGAATGCCTTCTTTTGGCATTGTTTTGCATTTGAAAATCAGCATAGGAGGCAGCTTGGTTCCATTGGCACAACAAGCTAGAACAACTGTATAATAGCTCTTCTCATGTCCACTTGTCTTCACAGTTACAGTTTTTACCCCGTTATCATCAACAGTTTTATTACTTGGGACATCAAATTGAAGGAGGATTTCGTCCATATTTGCAATCTGTCCCAGCTCAAACTGATGTGTCTTCCGACATTGAATGACAAAACGATGAAATTCAAGGACCTTCTGCTCATAGCTTTCAGGCATCTTTTGGGCAAGTCTGGTGTGTGTACGCATGCTTAGTCCATTCCGTTTCATGAACCTGAAGCACCAATTGTGTCCTCCTTTGAAATTAGTAACTTCTTTTTCATCAGCAAATCTTCTTGCCTCACACTGAACCATCTTTGTGGACACAGGAATTCCAATTGCCCTTTGCTCTTCAATCCATATCTTCAATTCCCTCTCTAAATCTGGCCATTTTGCTGACTTGCCTCTCATGGCCTTCTTCTGCCATGGCGTTTTCAGTAGGGTTTCTTCGTCCCATAGCCAGTCTCGGATTGTTTTCTCAGTTGGAGGAGGACCAAACTTACGTTCAGCAGCACGATTTCCATTCACTTTTGCAAACTGGATCACTTTTAATTTGAATTCAGCACTGTATGAAAATCTTTTCTGAGCCACTTCTGGGCAGAACGTGGCCAAACGTAATCTACCGGTAACAAGTGCGAAACAATGAGCGCAGACAACAAGCGTGAAAAAGCGGGAAATGCAAGTAAAAAAATCTACAACTACTGTATAAGATGCACCCAGTTTTTAGACCCCAAATTTTTGAAAAAGGGTGTGTCTTATACATGGGGAAATACAGTAAGTCTGAAAGAAAAAGAATACAACAAACACTTATCTTCTTTTTGATATTCTAAAAGAATTCCAGTCCAAAATATATTAAAAACCCCTTCTTAACACTAATGGAGGGGTTATAAAAAAGAATATATTTAGCTCTGTCCACAATTAGAAAAAAAACAAAACTGTTGTTTATCTAGCAGCCCCTGTATTTTGTGTTAGCAGGAGCAGCAAGGGACAGCTTGTGAAGTAGGCTTGTTGATTCATATCATCTCAACTTCAAAGGCCCAGCATGTTCTGTATCTCAAAACATTCTAATTTCCCATTATAATCTACTAACATGCAACATTTTAAAGTATTCATGTTCAAGCACTATTACCTTTTAGGGAAATGAGTTGCAAACATTTTATACTTGCTATATAAAATAATACTTACTTGTATTTGTAAGAGGTAAATTTACCTCTTTCATATCAAAAAGTAGATACCCCAGTTTTACTATATAATAATCTAGACATAAATCTGTAATCCTCTTTCACTACTGTCTTAATTTTAGTCCTTAATCATATTCCCACTCATTCACCATACTTTTTAGGCTGAAATCTACTAATCTTTGAGTCTCTTCTTCATATGGCAATTCCTTCACTGCTTTGATCATTTAAATTATCCTTTCCTGGATCTTCTCCATCCCAATTACACCTTTCTTGAAATGCAGTAACCAGAGTGTATAAACTTCATTTTACAGGACTAACATCTATTTGTTTGATAATACTCTTGGTGGTACATATTATGTCTATTACAAACTATTTTCAAGAACCCTATATGATGACTTCCAGGCCCACTTTCTTTTAAATATACTTCAGGTTGTCCTTCTACAGTTAAACCCTCTAATTTCTGTGATCACACACAGTTTCATGAGTCATTTCTACAACTGATCTCCATCAACTTTGCATTTTACTACCCACAGGAATTTTATGTCATCTGTATATCTGATAAGTTTTTGTACTCTCTCCCATAGTATTAAAAAAAAATGTTAAAACAAAACTGGATTCCCAAACATCCATTTCTAGAAGGCAGGACTAAACAGAACCAAATAATCTTACCCTTTGAATTCCTTTCTGTAATCATTTCCTTACAGGATAATAGTAATCTTCACAACACATATAAATTATTTTTTCTTCAATAGCTATGCGATGGAATGCTAAGGTACTTTTGACCATCAAAAAGAATTATCTACACTGACCGTCTCCTAATATGTACCACATGGTGTTTCCCTCCAATAAGTCAGACTTAGCTAACAACATTATCCTTTTACTAAAGACTGTATGAGTGTGCCTGGTGTAGAAACAAAGCATACCAAATAGCTCCAAAGGTCCCTTCCAGTAGAATAGACATTTCTGATGATAAATTACATATTTGATCAATCTACTATGTAACCCTCTATGCCTTAACAATTCTAGTAAATGTCACAAATTTTATCTGTGCCTAATGCATTGATAAATAGGTTTAAATGTCTGTGGCCTGCCTGCTTGAAAATACAATTTAAGAGACAACCAGACATCATGTATCACCCAATGTAATGCAAGCAGAAACAGGGAACACTAATGAAGTATTCTTGCCAAAGATTAAACCTGAATATGATCTAAGCTGCTAGATCTACCGACCAATGGACAGGAAATACAGATGTAAAGGAACATGTTAAATGACATCTCAGTGATGCAGTCAATAAAATCCAGAAGATAGGAAATTTTATAGGACAAATAACTTCTAAGTAAATTAGAAAAAAAAAAGAGGGAGAGTAAGCCTATATATTAAAAGAGACTTAAGTCACATGTTATATGATGACATTTATATGAAATGTCCAGAAGGCAAATTCATAGTGACAGAGCAGAGTCACGTTACCAGGGGTTGGGAAAGGCAGGAAGTGGGGAGTGATGACTTATATACATGGGGTTTCTTCTTGGAAGTAAAAAAATGTTCTGCACAACAAAAGTGAAAATGGCTGCACAACTGTGAATATGCTAAATAATACTGAATTGTATGCTTTAGAAGGGTAAATTTTATGGTACATAAATTATATTTCAACTTTAAAAAGAAAAAGGAGGTGACGTCAGCATCATGATGGAATGAGAAGACTGCTTGGTTTCTCCCCTTAAAGTTACAATAAGTTGGACAACTATATTTCAACAAAGGATTCCTTGCTCAACACACAAACACGTCTAAGAGATCCACACATTGAGAAATCTGAAGATGGGCACATCAAATGAGCAGAGGAGGTAAGATGGGGGTAAGGACAGAGACAAAAGCCACAGATGCAGTCCAGTGCTCGCCACAGTTCCAGCTGATGTGGTAGCAATGGAGGTGTCAGGTTGCAGGCTACACGCGGCAGTCCAGAGTGGCAGAAGCAACATTCTGGCTTTGGTAACTGGTGCCCACTGCAGCTAAACCAAGTGACAGGGGTGGAGACATGGCACAGAGGTATGGCAGCATGGTCAAGCAACCGCCATTACCAGGAAGAAAACAGAACTGTAGATGCATCAACCTGCTTCCCCAGCCCTCCTGGCCCTCACCTATCGCAATGGAACCCGGTAGAGGCAGCTGGGACACCTCAGATACTACAGCGCAGTTGGCAGTCTCTGGTTATAAGGAGATAGTGCCAGGAACTCACAGGCACAGGAGCCCCAGTGACTGCCACTTCCTACTACAAGAGTGGTACCCTGAGACCAAGGCAACCTGGTCACAGAGGGGACACGCATATCCTCGGGGAATTCCAGGCATTTTCCACAGCCAAGGTGACACCACCCTACCAAGATCCCAGAAGTCCCAGTAGTGCAGGTAAGAGAAAACAACAACTTGAGCTATAGCACCATCTACTGGAAAACAAAAGAAAGACTTCTACTTACTAACCTGCTGAATTACAAGCAAAACAGCACCCAAAAAGGAAGAGTTCAAAACCTCAAATGCCCAGGCAGAGAAACAATCCAACAAGTACCATGATTAACCACGGTAACAAGGTAGCTCAGAAAAAAAAAAAAAGTCTCCAGAAACCAAACTCAAAGACATAAAACACTGTGATTTAAATGAAAGAGAACTCAACATTACAGTTTTAGAAAAACTCAATGAGATATGAGAAACTAAGAAAGGCAGTTCAATGAGCTCAGAAATAAAATGAACAAACAACAGGAGTACTTTACCAAAGAGACTGAAATTATAAAAAAAGAACCAAACAAATTCTGGAGTTGAAGAACTCAATAAACTGGGTTGCCATGGACTACCGTATGTAGCCAGCAGCCAGTGTGAGCGGCCAGCAGCCGCAGTGAGCGGCTGTCCAGAAGGCGCTGACTGGTGTGCCTCGCCTGGGAAGAG
>NW_017732228.1:51806-57359 GCF_001890085.2 Hipposideros armiger
CAAAACGACAGCAACTTGTCTGTTCCCCTTCCCCCAATTCCCCAGCACTGTTCCCATCCCCCCAATTCCCCAATAAAAATCTTTAAAAAAAAAAACTCAATGAGATGAAGAATAAATTAAAGAGCCTGGGAAATAGAGCAAGCCAGATAGAAGAGAAAATTAATAATCTTAAAAATAGAAATCTAGAAATGACTCAGGTAGAAGGAAAAATGATAGTTTAAAAAAAATGAAAGAACTCTCCGAGAACTATCTGACTCCATTAGAAAGAGCAACATAAGAATGATGAGTATGCCAGAAGGAGAAGAGAGGGAGAAGGGAACAGAGAGGTTATTCAAACAAATAATCAACAAGAACTTCCCAAACATATAGAAAGAACTGAACCTTCGAATCCAAGAAGGTGAACAAAACACCAATGATCTCAATCCAAGAAGGGCTACTCCAAGGCACGCTACATTAAAGCTGTCAAAAATTAAAGACAAAGAAAGCATTCTCAAGGCAGCCAGGGAAAAGAAGATGGTAACCTATAAAGGAAATCTCATTAGATTATCATGGGATTTTTCAGCAGAAACCCTCCAAACAAGGAGGGTAAAATCCTTGCTTGGAAATGACCAGCCAAGAATAATGCCCAGCTACGAATAATATGTCCAGTAAAGTTATCCTTTAGATATGAAAGAGAAATAAAGGCTTTTCCAGACATACAGAAGCTGAGGGAAGTTACCACCACAAAACGTGCATTACAAGAAATGTTAATTAAAAGGAGCTCTTCCACTTGAAACAAAAAGATACAAGGATAGAAAACTATGAGTAAGAAAATAGGCAGACAGACATAAGCAGGAAATTGCACCTCTACTACAGAACAGGGTTTTAAACACTTAATCATAACATAAAGGCTAGAGGGGAGAAAGCATTTAAAAAAAAAAGACTATAGCACTTATTCTCTATAAAAAGTAACTTCATATTTCATGTACAAAATGCCAATGGGCAGATTTGGGTCCAAAATGAAAAGGAAAAAAAAAATTCTAGTTCTGTAAATCATCAAGAATAAAAAAAATAATAATAATAAAATAAGCATTTCTCCTTGCCTTGTTATAAGGAAATATAATTTTTTTTCCTCTATCAGCAATTGGGACAGCAGTTTTGATGACCCCACAGAGTTAGAAAATCACTCACTGGTTAAACGTCTTTCCGAAGATGTTAAGAAGTAAAAAGTTGTAGGTTATATTGCAGACCCTTGTGATAATTTCTAAAAGACCTACTATGCTGTCCACCTGAAACTAATATAATATCGAATGTCAACTGTAATTGAAAATAAAAAAATTTTTTAAAACGCTATAGCTTCTGCAATTTGGAAATGAATGCACAACATAACATTTTTTATTATTATTTTTTTTAGCTGAGCCATCCTGCCACCTGTTGGCAGCTCAGTGGCAGTTCAGCTCAGTCATATGAAAATCGAACCAGTGACCCTGTTGCTCAGAGCTCGCACTCTTGAGAGAGGTCTTAATCAACTGAGCCACTTGGCTGGCCCTTTGAATGCACAATATAAAAAGGGATAATTTGTGATAATAACAAAAGGAGAGGAGGAAAAGGTCTGAACTTGCATAGGTGAATGAAGATAAGATGCAATCTTAAGTAAAATGACTACTGCATATATGAAACTTTTTTTACATAACCCTAATGGTAACCACAAAACAAAAATCTAGAACTCAGACACATAACATAAAAATAAGAGGAAATGGAGGGGGAAAAAATTATAGGAAACCACCAAACTGAAATAGCAGACAGAAACACAAGGGAAAAGAAACAATGGAGATACAGAGAAAACAGATAACAAAAGATAAAATAGCTGTAGTTAGTTCTCATATATCAATAAGCACACTAAATGTAAATGGATTGAACTCACCAATCAAAAGGCAAAGTGTAGCAGGAAGAATTAAAAAACAAGACCCAATTATATGTTGCCCTCAGGAGACCCCTCTCAGCTACAAAGACAAACATAAACTCAAAGTGAAAGGGTGGAAGAGAATACTCCAAGCAAATGGCATCCAGAGAAAAGTAGGTGTATCCATACTTGTATCAGAAAAAACTGACTTCAAGATAAATATGGACATTTTATAATGATAAAGGGGACAATTCATCAAGAATACATAATGCTTATCAATATATATGCACCCAACCTGGGAGCACCAAAATATATAAAGTAATTACTAACAGGCTGCAAGGGAGAAACAAAGAAAATACAATTATAGTAGGGGAACTGGGTACCCCCATTGACAGCAATGGATAGATCATTCACACAGAAAATAGGAAATATCGTCTTTAAATGACACATTAGAGCAAACAGACATAATTGATATATAGAGAGTGTTCCATCCCAAAACAACAAATATACATTCTTCTCAAGTACACATGGAACATTCTCAAGGAGAGACCCTATACTGGGGCACAAACCTAGTCTCAACAAATTTAAGACTGAAATCATACCAAGCATAGTTTCCGACCACGACAGCATGAAACTGGAAGTTAACTACAGAAAAAAAGTGGGAAAACCCACAAATATATAGAGATTAAACAACATGCTACTGAACAACTATTGGGTCAAGGAATAAATGAGCAATTAAAAGATACATAGAGGGCTGGCCGAGTGGCGCGATGGTTAAGAACTTGCTTGGGACACCAGAGGACCCCGGTTCGGATCCCACATATGAGGGCTAGTGACACTGCCCTCCACAGCTAAGATGCTAAACAACAGCTCAACCTGGAGCTGGGCTGCCGTGAGTTGCCGGCGACGGCGTAGGCTGCAGCCCCTGTGGCAGTGGGTTGCCATGGGCTACCGTATGTAGCCAGCAGCCAGCGTGAGCGGCCAGCAGCCACAGTGAGCGGCCGTCCAGAAGCTGGCGACTGATGTGCCTCACCCGGGAAGAGCGCGATAGTGCCAACTTGGGCCAGTGAAGCAACGTCCTCCACAACTAGACTGAAGAACAAAACGACAGCAACTTGTCTGTTCCCCTTCCCCCAATTCCCCAGCACTGTTCCCATCCCCCCAATTCCCCAATAAAAATCTAAAAAAAAAAAAAAAAGATACATAGAGACAAATGAGAATGACAATACAACATATCAAATGTTTTGGAATGCAGCAAAAATGGTTTATAGCATTACAGGCCTACATCAAAAAATAAGAAAAATCTCAAATAATCTAACATTCACCTTAAAGAACTAGAAAAAGAAGAACAAAGCCCAAAGTCAGCAGAAAAAAGAAAACAATAAAAATGAGAGTAGAATTAAATGAAATAGAGAACAAAAAGACAAAAGGAAAAGTTATTGAAATAAGAGCTGGTTCTTTGAAAAGATAAACAAAATTGACAAATCTCTGGCTAGACTCTCCAAGGAAAAATAGGAAAAGACTCAAATAAATAAAATCAGAAATGAAAGAGAAGTTACAACCGACACCACAGAAATACAACCGACTTTACAAGAATACTGTGAAAGGCTTTCTGCCATCAAATTCAATAACCTAGAAGAAATAAACACATTCTTAAACATATATAACATTCCTAGACTGTACCACGAAAAACTGGAAAACCTACATGGACTGATCAGTGAAACAGTAAGGAAATTAAAGGAAATGGAAACAGTAATCAAAAACCTCCCACAGCAGGCAGAGTGGCTCAGATGGTTAAGAGCGTGAACTCTGAGCAACAGTGTTGCTGGTTCGATTCCCACATGGGCCAGTGAGCTGAGCCCGAGCTGAGCTACCGCTGAGCCGGCAACAGGTGGCAGGATGGCTCAGCTGGTGAGAGCATGTGCTCCTAACAACAAGGTTGCCGGTTTGACTCCCGCATGGGATAGTGGGCTGTGCCTCCCCAAAACTAAGACCGAACACAGTAGCTGTAGCTGAGAGCCGCGAGCTGTCGACAGGCGGCCGGATGGCAACTGGACTTGGTGAGCTAGCTGCACCCTCCATAACTAAGATTGAAGGACAACAACTTGGCTATTCCCCTTCCCCAATTCCCCAATGAAAAAATTAAATTAAAAAAAAAAACCAACTCCCAAAAAACAAAAGTCCAGGACCTGGTGGCTTCACTGGTGAATTCTACCAAATATTCAAAGAAGATTTATACCTATCCTTCTCAAATTCTTCCAAAAAATTGAAGAAGAGGTAATGTTTCCTAACTCATTTTACGAGGCCAACATTATCCTGATACCAAAACCAGGCAAGTACAACACACAAAAAAAGAAAATTATAGGCCAATGTCTCTGATGAACATAGATGCACAAGTCCTAAACAAAACCCAGCAAACTACATAATACATTAAAAAGACAGTATATCATGATCAAATGGGGTTCATTCCAGGGATGAAAGATAGTTCAACATATGCAAAACAATAAATGTGATACGCCAAATTAACTAAATAAAAGATGAAAATCACATGTCAAATGAAATAGCATTTGACAAGATATAACATCTGCTTATGAATTAAACCGTCAATAAAATAGGTATAGAAGGAAAGTACCTCAATATATTGGGTTGTCAGAAAAGTCATAACGTATAATTTGCTACGTTTTTCGTTACAAAACTGCATCATGACTTTTCAGACAACCCAATAATAAAGGCCTTATATGACAAATCCTCAACTAATAACATAGTCAATGATGAGAAACAAAAAGATCTTCCTCTAAGACTAGGAACAAGACAAGGATGTCCACTCTCACCACTCTTATTCAACACAGTACAAGAAGTCCTAGCCAGAGCACTCAGGCAAGAGAAAGAAATAAAAGCCATCCAAACTGAGAATAAAGAAGTAAAACTGTCACTATTTACAGATGACACGACGCTATATACAGAAAATTCTAAAGACTCCACCAAAAGGCTATTAGAAACAATAAACAGGGCCGGCCAAGTGGCTCAATTGGTTAAGAGTTGGCTTAAGAGTGTGCGCTCTGAGCAACAGGGCTCCCGGTTCAATTCCCACATGGGCCAGTGACACTGCGCCCGAGCTGAGCTGTCACTGAGCTGCCAACAGGTGGCAGGATGGCTCAGCCGGTGTAACAACAAGATTGCCTGTTCCACTGATGTTGAATAATACTGTATGTCAACTATAATTATATATACATATAACCTCGGGTCACGGAGTAGAGTGCGGGAACGGATTCAATGGAATTGTAATAGATAAGCATGATATCGGGGGTGGGATGGCAGTGGATGGGGGGAGGGTAACTATTGCATTGTTCTGTACACCTGAAACTAACAATAAAAAATAAAAATAAATAAATAAAATAAATAAATAAAATAAAATAAATTAAAAAAAAGAGAGAGAGAGTGGTGAAAAACATCATACATCATTAAGAGTTGTAACTAATGATAACTTCAAAGAAATAGAAGGACATCTTCTGATGCAGTGGCAAATCTTCTCAATTAGTGATTCTTCTTTCTTATCTCACAGAGAGAATTATGTTTTCTTATAGCAATATCAAAAGCATCAGCTCAAGTTGCTACTGTTCAGTACATCTGTCTCTTTAAAAGGAGATATTGTTTACATGCCTCTTTTGTGT
>NW_017732228.1:57514-79279 GCF_001890085.2 Hipposideros armiger
CCCAGCTCCAGGTTGAGCTGTTGTTCACCATCTTAGCTGTAGAGGGCAGTGTCACTGGCCCTCATGTGGGATCTGAACCGGGGCCCTGCTGCTCAGAGCTAATATCCCAAACCAGCTCTTAACCAACGTGCCACTCAGCCGGCCCAAGAGCGTGTGCTCTTAACAACAAGGCTGCTGGATCGACTCCCACATGGGATGGTGGCTATGCCCACCTGCAACTAAGATTGAACACAGCACCTTGAGCTTAGAGGCCACGAGCTGCCGACGGGAAGCCAGATGGCGACTGGTACCCTCCACAACAAAGACTGAAGAACAACAACTTAGCTGGTCCCCTTCCCCAATTCCCCAACACTGTCCCCCCGCCCCAATTCCCCAATAAAATCTTTAAAAAAAAAAAAGTGTTGCAAAGGATGCAAAGAAAAAGGAACCCTCATATACTGCTAGTAGGAATGTAAATTGATACAGCCACTATGGAAAACAGTATGAACATCCCTCAAAAAATTAAGAATTGAGCTACCATATGACCTAGCAATTCCTCTTCTTGGTGTCTACCCCAAAAAATGAAAATATTTATTCGCGAAGATATATGTATCCCTATGTTCACTGCAGCATTATTCACATTAGCCAAAACATGAAACAACCCATGTGCCCTTCAATGGATGACTGGATAAATAAGTATACAATGGGATACTATTCAGTCATTTGCAACAACATAAATGGATCTTAAGAATATCATGCTAAGTTAAATAAGTCAGACAGAAAAGAAAAAGAACCATATGACTTCACTCATGTGGGATATAAAACAGAAAGCCACAAACTAACAAAAAAAACAATCTCATAGACAGAGATAACAATATGGTGGTTACCAAACAGGAAGGGAGTTGTGGGTAGATTAAAGAAGGTAAAGAGGGTCAAATATATGGTAAAGGAAGGAGACTGGACTTTGGGTGGTGAACACACAATACACAGATGATGTATAAAATTGTACACTTGAAGCTCAAACAATGTTATTAACCAATGTTACACCAATAAACTTAATTTTTTTTAAAGTTAATGTATACAAAATATCCACAATAGTCAAATTAATAGAAACAGACAGCATATTAATGGTTGCTTAGGGCTGGGGGTAATAGGGAAATTCGAGGATGATAGTAAGAGGATATGGAGTTCCTTTCCGAGGTGATGAAAATTTTCAAAAATAGATTGTGGTGATGGTTGCATAAATCTGTGAATATTCTAAAAGCCAATGTACTTTAAGTGGTAAATTGTATTGAATTATATTGCAATAAAGCTGTTACAAAATAAAAAAGAACAAAAAAAAAAGAAAAAGGAAAGACTTGAGAGACATATCAACCAAATGCAATGCATGGGCCTTGTTTGGATCTTGATTCAAACAAATCAGCTTAAAAAATAACTTTATGAGACAACTGGGGAAATTTGAATAGTGAGTGGATAATATGATATTAGAATTACAATTAATATTTGATGTGTAATAATGGTATTATCAATTGGTTAACAAAGAGATACCTTATCCTTGGAAACACATACTAATGTGCTTATGAATAAAATGATATAATGTCTAGGATCTACTTCAAAGTAATTTAGGGGGATAGTGGGAAGAATGCGGGGGGAGGGCGGGGAAATAGATGAAACAAGACCTGCCATATACCAGGGTGCCAAAAAAATGCACACACATGAGTTGTATTCATCTTTTGTTATCAGTATATATTGAGCATTACAATTTTAATACAGCTTTTTCCTTTCTTAAAATGTGTATACAGGGCCGGCCGAGTGGTGCGTTGGTTAGGAGTTGGCTTGGGATGCCAGCTCTGGGCAGCAGGGCCCCAGTTCGGATCCCACATGAGGGCCAGTGACGCTGCACCCTCTAAGGCTAAGATGGTGAACAATAGCTCCACCTGGAGCTGGGCTGCCGTGGTCACCAGCAATGGCATAGGCTGCAGCAGAGCTGCAGCGGGCTGCCATGGGTGGTCGGTGGCCAGTGTGAGCAGACAGGGGCCATTGTGAGCAGTAGTCCAGAGGCCGGCGACCGATCTGCCTCACTCAGGAAGAGCGCAATGATAATACCAACATGGGCCAGTGAAGCGACGTCCTCCACAACTAGACTGAAGAACAAAAAGGACAGCAACTCGTCTGTGACCCTCCCCCAATTCCCCAATTAAAAAAAAAAAATGTGTATACATTTTTTGGGCACCCTCTGTATTAATAATTGTTGAAGATGAATGATGGATGCATGGGTTTTGTTATACTATTCTCTGCTTCTGTGTATGCTTGAAGTTTTAATAACACAAAATTTTTAAATATTAGTGATTTAATATTCCACTAAAATTAATCAAGGCAAATAATTCACTTATCTTTGCTATTATTTTTCTAAGGTCTATTTATTATACTATGAACAGCAAGCATGAACAGTCTAGCTGGCTGTTTCTCTTTGGTGGTCATTTTTTTTTTCTATAAGCAGTAAGTACATAGGAAAACACAATGCCAATAAGAGGGGAAAAAAACTTACCTACAATTTTGAGATAACTACTATGTATTATTTAATGTTTTGGCACAATTTCAATTATTTTTCTAAGCATATATATATACTATGTAGTCAACATTAATACATGTACTTTAAAAAAAATCATACAAGTACTATTAATATAGGTTTGTGGCCAGCTTTTTTCCTCTGCTTCTTATTGATATATTTAAAGAGTATCTGACTAAGATGCTTTTACAATCTCTAAACCAATGATTTGATATTCATTTTGCCCCTAACCTGGCATGCTTTGTGGATATTTTTTTCTCTTCTCTCTGATGGATGTTTCACTTGAGACTCATTTACCTGCCAGATAATTCACATAACAATGTTATGCCAGAATTTTGCAAACAGTCATGTAAAATGTAAAATATGACTAACTGCTTCAAATTAGCCAATCTGATTCTGGTTGGGGGCTGGGGGGCAGTGTGGCATATTTCAATTGCCTACCATAAGAGCCAGGTTCTTTTCAGCCCTAAAAGATTCAGAAGGGGAGTAATATTGGATTAAGCAGAGCAAGTAATATATTTCATACTATTTTTACCTATATTAATTTTACATGTTTTATATAATATACTATTTTATAGTATAGACAAACATTCTAATTGTCATGCCTCATTTATTGTATATGAGGTATTCAAGCCACAGCCTTGAAGATCAACAGTTAGCCCTTGGTCCTGATGAGGGGCTAAAAGGAAGCAGGGAATGGAAAAAAGGACGTGTGAAGAGAGAGTGAAGACTGGGGTTTACTCAGGTTTTTTTAAGTTAACCCTAGGATGAGGGGGAGGAAGACATACAAGAGTTAGTTCTAACGGTCAGTAGACAGGAGTGACAGGAACAGAATATAAAACGTGAAGACGGCTAATTAGGTAATATTAGTTACCTAAATATTTGTTATTTGAGGTACTGAGAAATACATCATAACCAAGCTCATTTTATTTATTAAATTTATTTCAAATGTCCATATGAGAGGTGCTTTTTTTCATTCTAAGAAACCAAATGAAACAAACATATTTTAACAAATTATTTACAGCTAAGTAACACAGTAAAACTCCATAATAGTGACTAATTTAGGAACAAGGTCTCGTGTTAAATGTAATATAACATCCAAGCTTTCCTGAGTGCTTACTATGGTAACAATGTGCTACATAAGCACTTACCATATGTCATCAATTCTAGTAAAACTTACAAGGATAGTTATCATCGCCATTTCATATGTGTGAAAATTAAGATTTAGAAAGCTTAATTAACCTGTCCAAAGACATGCACCTAGTCCTTGGCAAAACTGACATTTAAAACAAGTCCAATTAGCTTATGATGCTAATTATTATGCTATAATTTCTCCAAAGCCTGTATTAAGGTAAGCAAAAATAATTTACATCAATTAGGTATATGTAAGATCACATAGTCTAACCATTCTGAGTAAAGGTGACTATTTAGAAAATAATTCTATGAATTTTCTCTCCCCAAGCACTTTATCACTAAGGGCCATACTTCTTCATATTCCTTTAGACTCTGCATTATCGCCTTGATAAGCTGCTAACACAGCCTAAGATAATGGATAAGCAGTATGGTACAGCGGAAAAAATACTGAAGCTGGCATCAGAAGATCTTAGCTCCAGTGTTAATGCCAATATTTACCAGACTAGGGGTACTAGGCAAGTCATTTAACTTTTTTCTCTGATACTCACCTGACCCAACTAAATAAATAACAGAACAAAAGCTAATAAAATCCAATCTGCTTTCTGTAAAGGACAGTTGTGATGATCGAATGAGATGTGACATGAGCTACTTTGTAAAGTCTAAAGCACAAATGGTATTGTTATTCATTTAAGAAAACCAAAGGAAGCTGTCTCCCAAATGAAGCCCTTATTCTTTTGCCCCCAAAAATACTCACATGTAAATAACCATCTGGAGATAAATGGCATGTCTAACACAGAAGTGAAGACATGACGGGAAGTTAAAGACAGGCAGGAAAGAAGAGTGGCATACCGCGGGACACATATTTTGGGGTCAGGCAGAACCTTGTAGCATTAATCAAAAAAACCACTTTAATAAAAAATATGCACTTAACACAACTGGATTTATGCATTAAAAATGAGCTCTAACAGTTTTCTCTTATATGATGCTAGCAATTCCTCCTGTACTTTATCATTAACACACTAAATCTTATAAGAGAAAAGATAATTTGGTTAATACCTTGTTCCAGCCGCTGGCATGAACTGTGGCCTCCAGTGTACATTCCCGATATGCCTGATATGTCATTGGCCTGCAGAGATTTTTTTTAAAAGTCTGTGTCACTAAGCAGGAAAATTCTAAATTTCCAGATGAATAAATACACAGTTACTATTCTACTGTTGAACTTTTTGTGAAAGTAACAAAAATTATCAACATATTGTTTTGCATGAGATGTGCATTTTGTTTCAAGCATTCTCTATAGGCTGAGATGCTTGCTACCAGTTTGGGAAAGCAGTTTACATAACAAGTTAATAATAAATAATAAAACATTTTTTATAATTGCTTGAAACGTATCCAACAGGATTTCTATGTTGTAGGTAAATAAGCACTCAGATTATTAATATGGGATCAAATAATAACAAATAAAAATTATCTCAATAAAATTAAAAGCACAGTTTTAACTTTTTTAAAAGGCAAGAAAAATCTAAAATATTTTAAAATTAAAGAGACATGTCATTGGAAGACTTCAAATTGAGGATATAAGGAGTTGGAATAAACAAGGACAATAAACAAAGCTCTATTTTTAACTTGGAATCTTATGCATAAAATCCTGGAGGACAGACAGACAAGCCTTTCTGATTATTTCCGTGTCAGTTTAGTCATACCAAAGCTCAAATCATTGAGTAAGGTAATGCTCACTCATTAATTTATTGAGGAACTTTTAAGTACTACATTCTAAGTCTTGGTTTCATGTGTAAATTAACAACAACAAAAGTACTGGGTAACCAAGTAACATAAGAAGGCATCAACAGCTTGTACAATAGATTTAATAAAATTTACCCCTCCCTTTGTGGGCAAATTATTAACGTATATGTAAAAAAGAAGAGTCTTATTTTAAAATCCATTCCAAAGGCTTTTTCTGCTCTGACCACTCTGGGGTGGATCTCTTCAATCTGTGAATATAGAAAATTGGTAATAGCTACCCACCATCTGTTATTGGTAGGCTACTGTTCGGTTTTATATTTTTATATATTTATATTTTATATATTTCATGTTATTATTTTACATATTAGGAAACTGAAGCTCAGAAAAGCTAAGAGACTATCTCAAATCCACATAGCTGACGAGCAGCAATGCAGAAATTCACACCCAATTAGATTTGGCTCGAAAGGCTAAACTGCTCTATTTGAACGTAGGATTCTGACACATGTCATGATAATGTCTAGATGCTACATGTGGCTAATGAGCATTTGAGAGGTGGCTAGTGATGTGCTACAAGTGAAATATAGACACCAGATTTCAAAGACTTAGTAAGAAAGAGAGAATGTAAAATATCTCAGTAAGTCTTCATATTGAGTAATGTTAAAACTATAATACTTTGAATATATAAGTTAAATAGAATACATTAAAAATCATAATTTAAATTTTTATGTGGCTGCTAGAAAAATTTAAGTTACATATATGTGACTTGCATTATATCTGTTGGACAGTGCTGGTCTAGATATTTCAGAAAATAATTCTGATGACACAGGTATCGTTCTTTTATACAAGTCAAAATAAAATCAATACTTCAATGATGCTAAGATACCAGGGATGACCTTTTAATAAGATGTTATGTACTCCCTTCTTGATATCATATTCCTATCAAAGTTAGCATTTTTTTAGAAGCCTTGGACTAAATATTAGGTGGTTGTAAAACTTGAACTTCAGCAGATACTGTACAGTCTACCTACCTATATTTTCCCTGAAGTTTACTTGCATCTATCAGTCCCTTTACTTCCTTTCCTGAACTGTTTGCTGCTGCTGTGGGTCACAGTAGTCCTTAGTGGTAGTTTGTCTATCAGGCTAAAAGTACTTTAGCATCCTTCAGAATGAAACATGGTTGGAAACATTATACGTACACACAAATGCACATGAACAATCCAGCAGATTAGAACATTCACAGGAAATATAATACACAGAAAAGTAAATTGCTGGAAAATCAGCCCTTATCTGATGAGCTACTTGAACAGAACAAAGAAGAAAAAGGGAGAGGGGGAGACCTTTTGAACCCACTCCCCTGCAGGAAGAGATGGAGATTAAATTCCCACTTTAACAAAACTGGAGGAGTAGGTGGTATTTCCCACCTTAAAAGATACTGCCAAAAACCTGTATAATACTTATAGTCCATCATCAGATAGTTATTTTCAAGGCATTAATAACAGCACTTAACTTTATAAGTAGATTTCTAATAATCAATCACACATATTTTATTCAAAATTGGCTAAAATCTAATGGAACATATCCTCTTAACTGCTAAAACGGAGTTGATATGTTGAGTTCAATATTCCTTAAAAAATAAAAGACCTCTGGCTTTGCTATTTGCCATTTGAAAGTTACATCAGATACCCTGTAGATTATGTAAAGAAAACATCTTAACATGTGTCTCAACAATAAAAATATTTATCTTTGAGTAGAAGAAAAATACTGAAAATAAACGCAATACTAAAACAGTAAAAAAGTAGATTTCTGAAAAAAATGTATTCAGTGGCCTAACTTTGATATACAACCAGAGGTACCGATTTCAAAAATAATTATATCAATATTCAGGGTTTGGAGAAAAATAACAAAAATATTCATCAAAGACAAGATTTTTAAAAATATAATTTAATTTGCAGTAAGAAGATATCAATTTTTCCTGTACATTATGAGATGGACTCCTAAAACAATCTTTTTTAAAAACTACCGTATTTGCCAGCGTATAAGATGATTTTTTGGCCCTGAAAAATATGCCTCCAAGTGGGGGGTCATCTTATACGCCAGGTACACTTCAGATAGACTGCCCATAGTGCTTGCCCCGTGCCATAGTGGCCTCCCGATGCCCGCCCACTTCATTCCACATACCGTTCAGGCATCAGCAGCGCTGCTGGGTGTATGCTCGGCTGTTATGCGATTTTGCTGTTATGCGATTTTACCACACTCGCAAAATCGCACACACCCAGTATGATAGCGCAAAATCGCGAATCGCGATTTATGTATATGTTTGATTACATACAGCCTTGTGACAGTTTTCCTGCATGTCATAAGCATTTGAATATAAATATAAATGTTGAAATCAAATCTGATATTGTTTTACCTTTTATTTGGTGTGTGGAAGGTGTGCGGAAGAGGGGGTAGTCTTATACGGCGAGTATATAACAAACTCTGTATTTTGAGTGGAAATGTTAGGGGGTCGTCTTATACGCCCAGTCGTCTTATACGCCGGCAAATACGGTATATAATACTGTTCTTCAGGGAGCTTATAATATCAATATTCCAGTAAAGTTAAAATGAACAGATGGATAAATTGAGATAGAGAGTGAAATGGTTTGCTCAAAGCTACAAATAGTGTGTATCAAAATTGGAAACAGAATTTTTTGTCTCATACGTCTCAGTTATTTAACTCCCAGTCCCAACAGCTTTTACAGGTTGTTTGTTTGTTTGTCTGTTTTGACAAAACAGTAAATTTCTTCAATTCTTACATGAAACATCAGTATATAAACTATGTGAAAGTAGAGCTGTTCTGGGTTAGGAAGAGCGAGCAGAGCAGCCCTAACAAGCCTCACCCACTCACCCTGTCCCTCACCCTCCCAGCGGTCTGAAGACTCCAAGAAGACTGAAAGCCCTGTCATACAGATCAATTTCCTATTAAGTTTTATTTCCCTCAAATATATGGTGATGGAAGAAGAACTGACTGGGTGGAGAACATACAACATGATATATTGATGATGTATTACAGAATTGTACACTTGAAACCTATGTAACTTTACTAACAACTGTCACCCCAATCAACTTTAATTAAAAAAAAGGTTTTATTTCTCAACACTAATATTTATTTTTAAACTTTATTTTTAAGATACTCTTCACATTTATTTTAAAATTTTTCTACATATAAGGTTAAGAAAATCCAAATGTGATTTCCATTTCACTGTCTCTGATGTATAAGTTGGATTTTTACATTTGCTCATGTCACCAGAATATGAAAAAACAAATTGAATTCTCCTTAAACCCAGTTGCTTCCATCTAATAAATGAACTTTGCCTAGGTGAAAGTAAGGAATTTACCTTACTACAACAGTAATTTAGCATCTGAATTTTGACCCTTTTATGTGAAAGAACAGTCATCAAACTGTTTTAGATAGTTGTCAATCTTCATTAAAACTAGTATTTTTTCTAACTCATGCCAATTCCTTAATGATTCTCAGCAAAGAATTAGAGGGAATGAATTTTTAAGATTTACAATCAAAGACCTCGTTCTGTTTGATATACTTTCACTATGAGTTCTTGCCTTTCACTTTAACAGTCAGAACCATTGCTGGGAGATACAGTCCCACTACAAGAATTGGCAGTAGTTCCACGGGCAGATGTACAACCCAAGTTTAGCAACACCTGGGATACCTAAAATACAGATATAATGTTAATCCCACATGACAATGCATAAACCCTAGCCACTATATTTGTGTTGGCCACTAGAGAGAATGGTAAAAAAAGTGGTCAGGACAAATAAAATAGCTTGTATTTACAACTCAGTGAAAGTATTTGTTGAAACCTGAGAGCTCAACAAGAAAATACAAATGATCAAATCCTTGTTGGAACAGTTAAATCAGGGATTTTGATGCAAAAGTTATCACTCAAAACACAGATGCTTGGGAAAGCAAAAGAAGAAAAAGCGAAGAAAAGTTAAGTGAGAAAAGTGACATCATTCTGGTAAACAGCCTTAACCGCCCAGTGCTGCACGAGAAGCAGAGACCACCTAGGCAAGCACAGCCCCACAATCAGCACTGGGAACTCACTGGCTCAGGAGCCTTTGTAATGCCGTCTGTAGAGGCTCTTTCAGTTCCTGTGACACTTTCTCTCCAAGATGAGCCAAGCAGTCTTCTACTGAACTTTCTGGGGTAGCAGGGCTGAACACTGGAGAGGTGTGATGGTCAAAGCCTGTGCTGGTGAAGGCTGAAGACCGGGAAAGAAAACCTAATTTAGTAAACACTATCAAAAGTTGTGCCATAAAAGCTCAAGGGATTAAGACACCTACTACCAATAAGCTAAGTGATGCACCACTTAAAAACGTCAGATAATCACTGTGGGATATGAATCTTTCCTGGAACACAAAGCTGGATAGGTCCTAAATTTAGAGATTTTTTTAAAGGAAACATTTTTATGGAAAGTCGTAGTTTTAAGAGCAGAAAAAGACCAAACTGAAATGTTAAAATACACAGATTTTGTATATCACTACAGACCAATTTAGTATAAGAATAATAAATGAGAGGCAACTCCTAGATCTAGCATCCAATCCCTCTCTTAATATTTTGTTTTTAAGATTTTGTTTTTACCTTTATAAATGTGGCACTTCTTAAACAGACTTTAATCAGTTTCTTCTACCTTACAGGATGAGTCAGTCGATTACTATCATTTCCTTTTTAAAATAAACTTTCTAACTCAATAGTCCTGCACACGGATAAAATTTAAAGCTATGAATATTACAAGAGTACGCAAGTTGCACAGAGAAGAATCAGTCATAACCTATTCCCCCCTCAGCTCAAACTACTAGCCTCTCATCTGCTTCCTCACTTCACGTTATACAGACTTAGCCATTCTCTAACTGCAGGAAGAATGGGTAGAATCATTGTTGTTCTAGGGTACAAACAGGATGCAGGGAATAGAATCCCAGTAAAGCAAGAGGCTTGTACCCACTCCCTAGAGTTATCAATAACTTCCATAAAGTATTTATTGCATTAATCTAAGGTTTGCTCCTAGAATGCTGCAAATTTCCTACAAAGTATACTATTTCTTTATAAAGTGCTTGCGTCCAAGAAAGATGCAAATGGTTGCAAATATTTTATTGTCTGAGCAAGCTGGATGGAGGGTGTCCATTATGAGGGTTCAGTGAGGTAAGTGCATTTAAGCCTTTGGTGCATTTTTCTCCTTTTGGCCATTTGCCGATTTTACTATGTATAAGTACTGCTACCAGAAATGGTCGAAGGCTTAAAATAGAACTGGAACTTTAATTAGTTAAAAATGTTGGTAAAGGAAAATAAAAGAGAAGAATAAAATTAGCTTTCTGGACTATTTGTAAATTTCTATTCCTGTTCTTTCTCTAACAGGTAACTGATTTATAAACATGATTTTATAATTTTTCTTGTTAAAAATTATTGGGCAATATATATCCACACAAAAACATGTACAAGAATATTCACAGCAACATTATACACAATAGCCAAAAAGTAGAAACAAGCTAAATGTACACCAACTGATGAGTGGATAAACAGAAGGTGGTCTCCCCACACAATGGAGTATTATTCTACCATGAAAAGGAATGAAGCACTGACACATGCTACCACACGGGTGACCCTTGAAAACACTATGCTAAGCCAGTCATAAAAGACCACGTAGTGTAGGATTCCAGTTATGCGTATGTTCATAATAGACAAATGCATCGAGACAAAAGGCTAATTAGTAGTTGCCCTGGGTCAGGGTGAAGGCAGGGGCTGGTGGGAGTGGATACGGGAAGTGCCTGCTAATGTTTGTAGTGTTTCTTTGGGAGATGTTAAAAATGTTCTAAATTTAGATTGTGGTGATGGTTGCACAATTCTGTGAATATACTAAAACCCCTGATCTGTACACTTTGAATAGGTAAATTTTATGGAATGTGAAATATATCTCAATAAAGCTATTAAAGAAATCATTGGGCAACATGTTCATTCAATGCATCTTGATTTATGGAAGGCAAAACAAGAAATAACCTAAATGCTCCCCTCAATAATAAGGGAATGACTGAATAAATAGTCATTCAATATATGGAATTGCATATAGTTAGTAGAAGGATAACTATTGTGAAAGTTTATAATGTAATGTTAAGTACAAAATATGTGGCTATAAAATTACAGGTACATTACTATTACAACTATCTATAGCATATATGCATGCAAAAATGAAAGCAGTTTACTTACATTTTTCCCATTAATGTTGTTACTAATTATAAAGGTATCAAATACAAATCATACACGTTAAATGGGAAGTACCTTAACATGACTGTTTAGCCTATCACTTAATGCCAGAAAAGGCTGTTGGTTGGGTGCAGCTGGGAAACAGAAACATCCCTCAGGAAAGAAAAAGGATACCTTCTAGTTTCACCCCTACAATCCTAAATGAAGTTGTGTAATGTTGAGAACACTTTACTATAAAAAAAAAAAAAATTAAACCAACAGTAAATCACACCAAAAAGAATCTACTAATTAACTAGAAAAATAAAAATGAACAGACCTTCAGAAATTTCTTTGTCCAAGGATTTTAGCTCTTCTTCAATCTCAGTTTTAACTTTTAATAGAACTTCTTGATCCAGAGATGGTGAAGCTACATCTTGTTGAACTCCTGAAACCAACGAAAAGGTTACCATTGAAAGAGGGAGAGAGATGCTATTAGAATGTAGGTAGTATTTTAACTGTAAGTCAGAAAATAATATCTGAATAAAGGCTTGGGGGCTGGGAGATATCTACAGATGATAAAGCTGAGGCTTGGGCAGGTTATAACACTTGTGGAGAGCCAGTGATTGGAACTCAGGTCATTCTGAATACAAAACCATTAATGCAGGCTGTGTTCTCCTCATCTTCTGATTGGGCGGATAGAAAGGAAATAGCTCAGAAACATTTTTGCCAGGATAGAAAAGGAAACCTGAAAGGTTGTCTAAGTCAGTGATAATGTCTTTTGATATTGACCTTTGTGGTCCCTTAACTTCATATCTTCATGCGAACCGTAGCCCAACAGAAGGCCTATTATCATCAAAAGATTTATATCCTCCAACTAAGAAAACTATGAATATACCAAAAGTACTGGGGGCACAAGAGAGTCTTATACAGTAAGAAGAAAAGGAAGGTCTTGGTCTCTAGCACAGAATGAAGAATGAAGGAGATGAGTCTGAAGGGGGAAATTAGACCAGGTATTTGATAATTTACTAATTTCTCCTGCCTCCAATATTTAGAACAGAACTTCATCATTTCATCTAAAAACCTGAATCCAAATATGACACCCCTCACACCTCCCATTCAGAATGTATTTATGGATACATCTCAAGTACTTTTTCAATTGTTCACATCACCCTTTTCTACCACTCACAAGTTTTACGAAGAGAGGGGTCAGTCATTTATGTCTTACTTTTGCAAGCAAAGAATTCTGAATTCAAAGATAAGCTTATTAATTTAGGCCAAGAAATTGATTATTATAGCATCTCTGGGTCCTTAAAATACCTTTGAAAAATAAAAGGTTAAAATTTCTGTACCTTACAGATTTTCTGGTAGTTTTCAACTTTTAAAATTGACAAAAATAATTTCCATTTAAGCCACATAAAACACGTTCCATCTGAGCTGAGAGCAACCAAAATAAAACTCAGACCCTTAAAAGAATTTTTGGTGGAAAATATAAAATTCCTTGGGTATTTCTAGTTGAAGTGCAACACAAAGGATCCCCGCTCAATGTCTTGATTAACATATATTTTGCCTAACTAGACGTTTCGCTTACCATTCCTTACTACATAAATACCTTAAATGAAACTACATACATGAAAACTTTAAAACATTACATGTAACAGATACAATCCATTATACAAAATTGGAAGATAACATATCCTGGGAAGAAGGTAATCTTTATAAATTCTCATAAAGCATAAAAGTCTACCTTTACAGATACGCTTTTTCTTCTCAATATTTTTCATTGTGGTTAAAATATACATAACATAAAATTTACCATCTTTACCATTTTAAAGTGTATAGTTGGCTGCCGTAAGCTGCCGTGTGTGGCCAGCAGCCAGCGTGAGCGTCTGGCTGCCGGAATGAGCTGCCAAGAGCTGCCGTGAGCAGCCGTTCAGAGGCCGGAGACCGATCTGCCTCACCCAGGAAGAGCGCAATGATAATACCAACATGGGCCAGTGAAGCAATGTCCTCCACAACTAGACTGAAGAACAAATAAGGACAGCAACTTGTCTGTTCCCCTTCCCCGATTACACAATGCTGTTCCCCTCTCCCAATTCCCCAATAAAATCTTTAAAAAATAATAAAATAAAATAAAGTGTATAGTTCAGTAGTACTAAATACATTAAATATTGTGGTACCAGCACCACCATCCATTTCCAGAACTCTTCAGCTTGTAAAACTGAAACACTGTACCCATTAAACACTAAACTAACCCTCATTCCCTCCTTCATCTCCAGCCCCACTCTATTTTCTGTCTCTATGATTTGGATGACTCTAAGTACTTTATATAAGTGGAATCATACACTATTTCTGTTTTGGAGACTTGCTTATTTCACTTACAGATAGACTTTTAATAAATCTCAAGTACTGTTTATTAATTACAGGTTTTCCCTTTAGATGTAATTTATAGTTTTCAATAGTTCTTCAACAGCACTGATTAATATGTCTATACTATGTAAAGTTACCCCTAGAATGTATTGTGACATTAAAACAAGGCAAACACACACTGGTAAATTAATTTAAAGTCAATCTAATTTCTTTCAATGAAATTATCTTTCTCCCTTCTGGCTTCCTGGAAGGAAGCTCAGTAAAGTGTAAGATAAGCTTTGGGGTCAAGCATTCCAGCTCATCACTACATGTGACCTTGAGCAAGAAAAATAATCTTCTTGAGCCTTTCCTCTTATGTAAAATGGGAAAAGAATACCACAAAGAGATGTTGTCAAGGGTAATGAGATAAATAAGTTAAGTCCCACCACATCAAAAATGCTCAGTAGAAGGGCCAGCCGAGTGGCTCAGTTGGTTAAGAGCTCGCGCAAGACTGCGAGCTCTGAGCAACAGCAGTTCGATGCCCAGCCCAAGCTGAGCAGCTGCTGAGCTGCCAACAGGTGGCAGGATGGCTCAGCTTAAAAAAAAAAAGAAAAAATAGTACGGCTTCCTAGAAATAAGCATACCTCCACTATTTTTTGTGGCTTTGCCTCGGATCCAAATTCACTGCTCCATGCTAGTACAGGACCTTATCGACTGCGTATCTGTGATCTATTATCCCATTATAGAATTGTATTGTTTCCCTATTCTGATTTATTAGAATATTTTTATTTATTTTATTTATTTAGATTTTCCATTAAATATTATTATAAGCCACATTAAATTATACATGGTAAGGAATTCTTAAAATTCATTTCTGTTTCTACCCAATATGAATTCACTGCCAACTTCTTCACTAACAAAAAAGACATATTATGCTACATTTCTACCTAACCTAGACTGCCCTTCCTTTTCCTGATTATTCAAATTCTGTCCACACTACAAGGACCAATTTAAGTCTCTCTATTTCTCCATAATATCTTCTCAAATTACTTCTATATCACTGACATTTGAACATTTATATCACTTAGTCTGTGCCACATAGTTTAACACTTAAACATGTACTATCTTATATTGTTCAATGATTATATAGTTTATTATCATTATTCTAACCAGATTACAAACATTTGAGATACTTGATAGTGACAACTATCACTGTCACGAAGATTCAAAGGATTATAATGTATAGAAATACATGTAGAGATGACAACCCTGCTGTGGAGAAAGGACACTTAAAAAAAAAGACAGTAGGGCTGGCCAAGTGGCTCAGCTGGTTAAGAGTTGGCTTAAGAGTGCAACTCCGGGCCGGCCAAGTGGCGCGTTGGTTAAGAACTGGCTTGGGATGCCAGAGGACCCCGGTTCGGTCCCACATATGAGGGCCAGTGACACTGCCCTCTACAGCTAAGATGCTGAACAACAGCTCAACCTGGAACTGGGCTGCCGTGGGTCGCCAGTAACGGCGTAGGCTGCAGTCCCCTGCTGCAGTGGGCTGCCATAAGCTACCGTGTGTAGCTACCATGTGTAGCAAGAGCGGCCAGCAGCCGCCGTGAGCAGCCGTCCAGAGGCTGGCGACTGATCTGCCTTGCCCAGGAAGAGCGCAATGATGGTGCCAGCTTGGGCCAGTGAAGCAACATCCTCCACAACTAGACTGAAGAACAAAACAACAGCAACTTGTCTGTTCCCCTCCACAACTAGACTGAAGAACAAAATGACAGCAACTTGTCTGTTTCCCTTCCCCCGATTCCCCAGCGCTGTTCCCCTCCCCCAATTCCCCAATAAAATCTTAAAAAAAAAAAAAAAAGAACGCAAGCTCTGAGCAACAGGGCCTCCGGTTCAATTCCCACATGAGCCAGTGATGCTGTGCCCGAGCTGAGCTGTCGCTGAGCTGCCAAAAGGTAGCAGGATGGCTCAGCTGATGTAACAACAAGACTGCCTGTTCAATGGAGGGCTGTGCCCACCCGCAACTAAGACAGAGCTCGGCACCTTGAGCTGAGCTGCTGCCCGGATGGCTCAGTGGACAGAGCGTGAGCTCCTAACAACAAGGCTGGTTCGACTCCCACATGGGATGGCGGCTATGCCCACCCGCAACTAAGATTGAACACAGCACCTGGAGCTTAGAGGTCACGAGCTGCTGTCTGCCAGCCAGATGGCGACTGCACCCTCCACAACAAAGACTAAAGAACAAACACTTGGCTGGTCCCCTCCCCCAATTCCCCAATAAAAAACTTTTAAAAAAAAGACAATAAAAGTTATACACAAATTCAGCAGAATAAAAAAAATGTCATCAGTATATTTTGAGGAAAGCTCAAATGACAAGTTAAAAGAAATTAAATAAGAATTAATTTTACATAAGAAAATAAGAGTACAGACCATCCATGTACATAGAACAGTAACTAGAGCATTTATGGTGATGGAATTGTGATGGAGAATATTGAGAATGGGTAATTACAAAAAAAAGACCTCAACTGTTATCTCCATGCTTATGAGAGTTTTAATCAATGAATGTCTGAATCATAGAATTTTAAATTTGGAAAGGTCTATAAAGTAAAGGCTGTCTAGTCCATCCTCCTCATTATATGAAGAATATGGGACTTGGAGATTTTAAATGACTTGCCTAGGCTCAAATAAATCACCCAGAAACATGATTAAAAAGTAGATTATCTAGTAAGTAAAATTATTACTGAATTCCAGAACATGTGATTACAATTTTTGATGAGTGGTGAAAAATAAGGAATACATGAATGTCTTATCTGCCATCTTCCTCTTTTTGGGAAATCTATATACCTAAAACATATACACACCCACATACCCAATGACACTGCCACCAATACCACCACCATGACACAAAGTAAATGACAATAATGTCTTGTTTACTATGTGTCTCACAACACGAGATTAAAAAAAAGCAGCTGATTAAAGGAGTGACTATTCTCATGAGACTAAAGTGATGCTGATTATACACGACAAATTGTCACAGTTGATGATAAGCCATGTGGAAAACCTAAACCAGAAAAAGTCTACCGCTGTCAGGGCACAAAAGGCTATTTATTTAGCTAACCAATGACACAGACAGATTCAGTGATTTTCATTTAATCGAAGCCCCCATCCCCAACTTTCAAAAACATAGAGCTACACAGTAGCAGCAATGCAGTATAAATTCTGCACTATAAACCCAGAGAAAAATATTTCAAAGACAAACAGACTATAGCACACTAAATCCCACCCATCTTATTGTCAAATGAAGAGTCAGGTGAGTCAGCAATCAACAAACTGCAGCCCTGAAATACACTCAGTATTTCAAAGTGAATATCAGATTAATAATTACCGAGAGAATATACTTAAAATGATTCCTGGGTCCCAGCATGGAGCATCTAGTTCAGAAGGTCTGTGGTAGGGCTCCATGGTCTTTGTTTTAATAAGTATTCAGGCAATTCGCCTTGACAAATACTGCTCTAGACAACCCAAACAATTATAATCAAATTAAAAACATCTACTAAACATATAGATAACATGGTTCAATTATTCACTCAATAGCAAAAACAAATACCTCAAAAGATACCATACTGAACCAGTAAATAAGAAATCAGATTTTAAAAAAACAAACAAACAAACAAAAAATTCCAAAGTTGCCAATCATGATGGTGGTTTTCAGGTTCCTGTGTTACCACACCCTCCAGGCTGTAGACTGGGAGAATAACTTGAGGGCAGACTCAAAACTTGAGGGCAGACTCGAAGGAGAAGAATGCAGAGAAAACCTACCATGCACTCAACTCAAAGTCTGGTTTCATAGTGGATAGAATCAAACATCTCCTGTTCCTGATAGAAAGGCTGAGGGATGAAAGAAACAGTACACATCTCCAGAAATTAAGAATTGTGAATCATAATCTGGGATGGGGGTGTAAGAATCTGTCTTGAAAAGTTGCTCAGAGATAGCAATACTCCCCAAATTGATCTAAAGATTAAATGCAATCCCTATCAAAGTTCCAACTGCCTTTTTCCAGAAATGGACAAGACACTCCTAAAATTCATATAGAATTGCAAGAGACAAAGAATAGGCAAAGCATTTTTTAAAAAGAACAAAGTTGAAGGACTCACACTTCACAATTTTAAAACTTACTACAAAGTTATAGTAATCAAGAGAGTATGGTAATAGTACAGAAACATACAGACTGATGAAATCCAATTGAAAGGCCAGAAATAAATCCATACATTTAAGGTCAATTGATTTTTGAGACGGGTACCAAGGCCATTCAATGGGGGAAGAATAGCCTTTTCAACAAATGGTGCTGAGACAACTAGATATTCCCATGCAATAGAATGACTCTGGACCTGTACTTCACATCATACACAAAAATTAATTCAAAATAGGTCAAAGATATAAATTTAGGAGCTAAAACTATAAAACTCTTAGAAAGATACATAAGTAAAAATGTACATGACCCTGGATTAGGCAACAGTTTCTTAGTTATGACACCAAAAGCATAAAAAATCAAAAACATAGATAAATTGGACTTCATAAAAACTAAAAACTTTGTATGCCAAAGGAAACTACCAATACAGTGAAAACACAAACCACAGAATGGAAGACAATATCTAGAAATCATATGTCTGGAAAGGGTCTGATATCCAGAACATATGATAAAGTCTTATAATTCAACAATAGAAAGATGAATAACCCAATTTTTAAAAATGGGCAAAGGATGGCTGTTGGTTAAGAGCTCGCTCAAGAGTTTGAGCTCTGAGCAACAGCGGTTCGAGTCCAGCCCGAGCTGAGCAGCAGCTGAGCTGCCAACAGGTAGCAGGATGGCTCAGCTAAAAAAAATAAATAAATAAATAAAAATGGGCAAAGGATATGAATACATATTTCTCCAAAAATATACAAATGGCCAATAAGCACCTGAAAAGATGTTCAACATCATTAGCCACTAGGGCAATGCAAATTAAAACCACAATGCAGGCTGGCTGAGAATTGAAAGCAGAGACTTTGACAGATATTTGTACACCAGTATCTATAGCAACATTATTCACAATACCCGAAAGGTAGAAATAACCCAAATGTCCATTAACAGGTGAATGGATAGGGGCCGGCTAAGTGGCTCAGTTGGTTAAGAGCGTGAGCTCTGAGCAACAGGGCCGCCAGTTTAATTCCCACGTGGGCCAGTGACACTGTCCAGCTACCAACAGGTAGCAGGATGGCTCAGATAGTGAGAGCATGTGCTCCTAACAACACACAGTTGCCAGTTCGACTCCTGCATGAGATGTGGGCTACGACCACCCGCAACTAAGATTGAACACGGCACCTTGAGTTGATAGGCCATGAGCTGCCATCAAGCGGCCAGATGGCGACTGGACTTGGAGCTGAGCTAGCTGCACCCTACACAACTAAGGTTTAATGACAACAACTTGGCTGTTCCCCTTCGCCAATTTCCCAATAAAATCTTTAAAAAAAAAAAATAGATGAATGGATAAACAAAATGTGGTATATGCATACAATGTAATATTACTCACCTTTGGAAAAAATGAAATTCTGATATATGCTACAATATGGATGAACCTTCAAAACATGCTAAGCAAAGTAAGGCAGACACAAAAGGACAAATATTATATAATTCCACTCAAATGAGGTGCTTGGAATAGTCAAATTCATAGGGGAAAAACATAGAATAGTGGTTGCCTGAGGCTAGAGGAGGAAGAAAAAATGGGGAGTTACTGTTTAACAGTTGAACAAATATCAAACTAGTATCACAACTACATGTATCTGACAGTCATGTTACTAATTACCAGACATAAAATTTCCTTCCTAACCTGAGAAAGAAATGTCTTATTAAATCCATATTAATTGCTGTAGCATCAAGGCTCTCTATATTAATACTTACGATATATGCAAAGTTGAGCATAACAAGTTATTATTTGGCATCAAATATGGAAGTCAGTTAAACTTCTATTCAAAATATATAATTCTGAACAAGGCTGACTACATTCAGCACAAACTAACAGTCTAGAAGAGAAAAGTGTAGTTAACTATGGAAAAGTCTGTATACATATGACTCACGTAGGAAAAAATGAAAGACATTTAATGTGACAGACATCTTGAGTCATAAATATGGTCACCTCCTTTAGACTCTTCTTCTCAGACTTATTGCTTCATGAACTCGAAACCAAACCTACCCACATTACAACAATGAATGCTATGCAGATCCTATTTACAATAGCATGGCATAAGAGTGAGTTCTATACCACATTTTAGATAACAAATAGGATAGACAGCAAGACAGCAATAAGAACCTAATTTTTCCCTCTAAGAAGTTAGCCTACACATTTTGTATTTATGTGTAAATATTTTACACTTGGGCTTACAAAAAAACAATATGAGGATAACAACCAAATTTCAAAAACAAACAAACAAAAATGCCAAAGCAGGTAAACTCCTCAGAGTCTACAATGTTCAGGTGGAAAAAAAAAATTCTATGCTCAAGCAGCAAAAATAATTGATCTATTCAATCTATATATAAGGTCCTTCCAAATTTAGTAAGTAACAGGTTGAAAGGGCCTGGTTTTTGTGTGCATGGAGTCTGTGACAGTATGTTACTGAGAAACAAATTAGTAGGATTTGGATAGGTGGAGAAGTATGTATTAGGATAACAAACTTGTCCCCATTTGCTCAGGATTTCCCCAGTTTTACTCAATCCTGGGCAAACTGGACAGTTAGTTAGTCACCCTACATGTATATTTGGGAGATGTGTTAATTAGGATAAGCTAATCTATGCTGCAGTAATAAATACGATGTGATCAAATAATACAGTGGAGGCTTAAACAAAATTTATTACAGTAAAAGACACATTGCCACTAATTCCCCTAAAATACCCACACACACACACTTCGAACACACTTATTTCACCATTCTTGCCACTTTCTGAAGCAGTTCTGGAAGTCCTCTTTCGTGAGTGTCTTTAGTTGCACAGTCATGGCTGCCTCAATGTTCTGAATCATTTTGACTTTGGGGAAGAGCCAGAAGTCACACAGTACCAGAGCCAGTGAATAAGGTAGAAGAGGACACACCGTAATGTTTTTATGTGACAGAAAATACCATGCACCAGAAGAGATGTGTGACATGGAGTGTTGTCATGATGGAGGATGATTTACAGCACTTTAAAACACACCTTCTCTCAACCATAGCTCACACCCAACTGCACCGAACGAATTAAAATTTGTCACACACTATTGCTAAGGTTCGACGCACTGCTTCCCATATTAAAGATCCTTGCCTTTCTGTTGGATGGCGCTCGGCAGCAGCATTCACTGTATTTTGTGATCAAAACAGAAAGGCTCCGTGTCACACATCGTTTCTGGTATATGGCAATTTCTGTCAAATTAAAACATTATGCTGTGTCCTCATCCACCTTATTCACCAGATCTGGTACCGTGTGACTTCTGGCTCTTCCCCAAAGTCAAAATGATTCAGGACATCGAGGCAGCCATGACAGTGCAACTAAAGACACTCATGAAAGAGGAATTCCAGAACTGCTTCAGAAAGTAGCAAGAACGATGGGATGTGTTCAAAGCGACGGGAAGTATTTTGAGGGGGATTAACGGCAATGTGTCTTTTACTGTAATAATTTTTATTTTTTAAAGATTTTATTGGGGAATTGGGGGGATGGGAACAGTGCTGGGGAATTGGGGGAAGGGGAACAGACAAGTTGCTGTC
>NW_017732228.1:80654-81687 GCF_001890085.2 Hipposideros armiger
CCGGCGACTGATCTGCCTCACCTGGGAAGAGCGCACTGATGGTGCCAACTTGGGCCAGTGAAGCAATGTCCTCTACAACTAGACTGAAGAACAAAACGACAGCAACTTGTCTGTTCCCCTTCCCCCAATTTCCCAGCACTGTACCCATCCCCCAATTCCCCAATTAAAAAAAAAAATTTAAAACAAAAAAAAAACTTGAAGTCAATAACTTTATGTAATACTTTTTTTTTTTTTCAAATTTCGGGCCCCAAATTAAAGTGTGTCTTATACATGGGGAAACACAGTAGGTTCCCCTCTACATCCACACATATACCACAAGAATGGGAAGAAGGCATACTGGCTCTCAAATGCCACAGTCTAGTAGTGACACAAATTGCATCCACATTCATATTTCATTGGCTAGGACTAGTCACACGGCCCTGCCTAAATGCAGTTTTCCCATGGGTCCAGGAAGGAAAGAAGAATTAGATACGGGTAAGCATTAGTAATTACTATCAGAGGACTCTAGCATTTGAGAGCAGCTCAGCTTGAGTAAATCAATACAGATAGGAGTAAGGATGGATTGTTTAAAGTATAAGGCAATAACAAACATAAGCCACAAAGGTAATGGTACCAGATCATGGATACCAATGAAAGTTTTGCACAGTAGCCTTAGGGATTCTCAGTGCAAGAGGCAATGTTAGGAAGCTCAATCTGCTTGCAGCATGTAAAACATATGACTAAGAGTACATGAAGGAGAAAAATCAGGAGACATTTGCAACAATTTGAGGCAGGTCCTATAGGATAATGTAAGAATTGTGACAAAATTGGGACAGTTGGTAACAGTTGACAAAGGAAGAGAGCAGGAAACAGATAAGAGCTAAAAGATGACCCTTGTATTTCAAGCCTGGGTAACAGGTGGGCTCATTAAAAAATTACTGTAAAAACAGGGGCTGGCTGGGCCGGCCGAGTGGCGCGTTGGTTAAGAGCTGGCTTGGGACACCAGCTCTGAGCAGCAGGGCCCCAGTTCGGATCCCACATGAGGGCCAGTGAC
>NW_017732228.1:82799-86640 GCF_001890085.2 Hipposideros armiger
TGAGCTGTTGTTCAGCATCTTAGCTGTAGAGGGCAGTGTCACTGGCCCTCATATGTGGGATCCGAACCAGGGCCCTCTGGCGTCCCAAGCCTGTTCTTAACCAACGCGCCACTCGGCCAGCCCAGATATTTATTTGTTGACGTGGACAGATGTTCAAATATATTGTTAATTTTTAAAACATTACAAATCGGCATATATATGATCTTATTTTTATATATCATAAATTCAAATTTATATGACCTATAAAAATGTTTGGAAAAAATTTTAACATTTCATAATTTCAGTAACTGGACTATAGGATTTTCTTCCTTTTACTTTTCTAATATTTTCAAATATATATTTTTTACTTATATAATTAAAAATAAATCTTTTATTAAAAGAAATATAATTAAAGAATGAAAGTGACAGACAGATTTGGGTTTAATATAAAAAAAAAAACCCAGCATTTAGTTTTGTTCATAAATGGAATGAGTTCCTCAATAAGAATGAGAAAAATAATGTTTCTTGCACAGATGTAATATATCAGGTGCCAGCAAACTGACCCATGGGCCAAATCTGGCCCACTGCATGTTTTGTACAACCTACGAGCTAAGAATGATTTTTACATTTTTAAATGGTTGAAAAAGTAAAAAAATCAATATTTCATGATATATAAAAATTATAGGAAATCTAGTACCCATAAACAAAATGTAAGTGGACTCCAGTCATCCTCAATCATCCGTGTGTTATTTATGGTTGTTTTGTGCCTCAATGAGCGAGATGAACAGCTTCAGAAACTATGTGCAGTGCTCTCAGAGCTTCCCTGCTGTTCAGCAATTACCAGGTACGGTGACACAATTTTAACACACAGCATCTCAACAGCCACACCACAACTTTTATCTTACCTGTGCACACCCAGCAAGTCAAACAAGAAAAGTGGCCTTTGAATAGCCTTCTTTTAAGACACAATGGAAACTATTGCATTGTTCTGTACACCTGAAACTAACAATAAAATAAAATAAAATAAAAGATGGGGAAATATAATCTGTACTCCAGGCAGCCTTGTACCCAAATAAAAATCGGTTTTGACTTCTCAAAAAAAAAAACACACAATGGAGCATAGATTATTTTGTTATCAAATTAGATGGCAAAGTATTATGTTTAGTATGCAGTGACATTATAGCTGTGCTAAAAGAATAAAACATGCATTGATATCACCAGACTATCAAGCACTCATCACAGTATTCCCAACTCATAGGAAAGCAAGTCAGAACACTTTGAATATTTAAAACGTAACACCTCAACATAGAATTTTTTCATAAAAATAAAAAATGAAAATGAAGCTGCAACCAAAGTAAATGTCTACATGGCTCAGTTGTTAGCAAGACAATCTGTTTACTGGTATTAATTAAATCATGTCCAATTGCAGCACCTGAAGAAATGTGCCCAGAAAAAAATAAAAGTTTAAGATTATTAGTTTTATGGAGAGATCAGTTGCTCAATGAGTTAAGGACAACTGGAACAACATCAACAATCAATTGAAATACAAGGCAAACAATTTTGAGTGGTTCTCCTTGGCTCTTGATACACTGACAGGAGTCTGAAAACTGCTCAGTCGTTGTGTATTCAAGGAGTCAATACCGAGTTTGAAGTATCTGAAGAATTGGCATAGCCTGCATAAAATAATTACAAGCGAGAATATTTTCAAAGAAATTGGGAAAACACTAATTCACTACAACCCAAAGTAGAATCTGCTAAGATGTATTACTGATAGTGGCAAAAATATGTGTGAAGCAGAAAGATTAGATAAATTCACAAAGATTATGAAAATGTATTTAAAACCTATGGTATGGTTCTTCGCTGTAGTATATTCATCTATAAGTACTCTGAAAAATATTTAAATCTATCTTGTGTTAACGAACCAGGAGTTTCAACAATGAACTTCATTTGCTGTCATGGCTTTCACTGAATGTCACTGCATTTAATCTTGAGGGTTAGACTGTTAGGAGTGGTAGCCTGCAATGAGCCCCAAACATCCTCGTATGTCCTTGTTCAGTGTGACAAACTGAAAACCTACCTGTCCTCTGACTCTGAGCCATTTCTATAGCTACTCAAAGCCAATTAGGTAGGTCAAAATGACCACAATGTGACTGCTTGCTCCCTGAGAAAAGTGAACTGGGTTCCTCAGCTGCAGTACAACCTACTATAAAAACCGCCATCACGTGGTCTCATAGCATTACCCTGCCGTACTTGGGGGCAGGGAATCTGGTGCTACCATGGTAACACTCCTGATGTTTGCTGGGCTGGGCTGGAGTAATAAATTGTCTTGCTCTAATCTACTGAGTCTTGATGTCTACTTTTGGCACCTACAGAGTTCAAGAAGGTTGAAGTATAAAAACTCCATGTGTTTCATGAAATTAATTCCCAGAATCTTCCTCCTAAACTGAATGACTAAAGTATATTTATTTTAAATGTCAAGCCCCTCATTTATAATGATATTACTCTTTGATTCCATAGTTTGACTCTAGATAATTTAGCAAATAATTTTAAAATATATATATAGTAGAAGCACTCTTAACTAACCTCCACTGACATGATTTATTGAAATAAGAGACCCACTACAGAAACACTGAATATGCCCACAGCACGCTGGCAGACTACTTTCTAGCATACTTGCAGAAGTTGTATGCTTACCAAGAATTAGTTATTCTTCTCCCAACATGTTCACAAATGTTATACTTGCCATTGAAATTGTATAATTTATTTAAAATCATAGACATCATTGAAATATGATTGTACAAAGAGACTTGATATTTCTGATAGTTAAATTACAAGATGTGATCCAAAAATACGGTGAATGTTTAAAAAAAATTACTATAAAAGACACATTACCATTAATCCTCCTCAAAACACTTCCGCTCGCTATGAAAACATTTATCTCATCGTTCTGGCCACTTTCAAGCAGTTCTGGAAGTCCTCTTTCATGAGTCTGTTTAGTTGCACTGTCCTGGCTGCCTCGATGTCCTAAACTGATTCAAAATGTTTACCTTTCATGGTCATTTTGACTTTGGGGAAGAGCCAAAAGTCGCACAGTGCCAGATCCAACGAAAAAGGTGGATGAGGACACACCGTAATGTTTTAATTTGAGAGAAATTGCTGTTTACCAGAAGCAATGTGTGACACGGAGCCTTTCTGTTGTGATCACAAAATACAGTGAATGCTGCTGCCGAATGCCACCCAATGGAAAGCAGAGATCTTCAATACGGGAAGTGGAGCATCGAACCTTATTAACAGTGTGTGACAAGTTTCAACTCATTTGGTGCAGTCAGTTGAGTGTGAGCTACGGTTGAGAGAAGATGTGTTCTAAAGTGTGCTGTAAATCATCCTCCATCATGACAATGCTCTGTGTCACACATCGTTTCTAGTACGGCAATTTCTGTCAAATAAAAGCATTACAGTGTGTCTTCATCCACCTTATTCACCAGATCTGGCACCGTGTGACTTCTGGCTCTTACCCAAAGTCAAAATGATTCAGGACATTGAGGCAGCCATGACAGTGCAACTAAAGACACTCATGAAAGAGGACTTCCAGAACTGCTTCAGAAAGTAGCAAGAACCATGGGATAAATGTGTTCAAAGTGAGGGGGAGTATTTTGAGGGGGTTAATGGCAATGTGTCTTTTACTGTAATACAATTTTACTTAAACATTCACCGTATTATTTGATCAACCTTATAAATGTTTCGGGAAGTTGCTTTAAAAATACAATTTCAGGGGCCGGCCGAGTGGCGCGATGGTTAAGAACTCGCTTGGGATGCCAGAGGGCCCCGGTTCGGATCCCACATATGAGGGCCAGTGACACTG
>NW_017732228.1:87145-100164 GCF_001890085.2 Hipposideros armiger
TGATAATACCAACATGGGCCAGTGAAGCAACGTCCTCCACAACTAGACTGAAGAACAAAAGGACAGCAACTTGTCTGTTCCCCTCCCCCAATTCCCCAACAAAATCTTTTAAAAAACAACCACAATTTCAGGTTGGGTGTGACAGAAACAACTTTTACAGTTGTTTTTACAGTTGAAAAACATAAAAATCTAGAATGACTCTTTAATCAGATTATTTTATAAGTGTCTTTATGTTTTTACTCTACCTTAAATAAACATAAATCGGAAACTATAGGTAATAGATATGGTTCATGCTAGAAAGATGACATGGAATTCTAAACAGCAGACCCATATTTCTAAAAACGCCTTGGCCCTACATCAAAATTGAATAAATGTACATTTATTAACATTTTAAATTAAAATTTCTTATAAATAACGTCTTTATTTATGATTCCCTCTTTAATTGACTTTTACAATTAAAGCCCTACTACCAATGTTAGTGACCTAGGTAAAATGGCTTTTATGGTAAACCAAAAATTTTATAGCAGTGCTACTGATGTAAAAAAAAAAAAAAAAGGGAAACATTTAGATGTACAATAAAGGAGATAAAATACAGAAACATGTAAACATGTTTAAGATAAAACTGAGTGAAAACAATCACAAATAATTGATTACAACTATGTAAAAACCATGTGCATACTGATAAAGATTAGAAGACAATAGAAAGTCAAATAGTTGCTGTGTGGGTTTGATGAAATAATATATTATATATTTGGTATCACATTTTCTTTTATGAGTTTTAAAAGTCATTTTGATATCATTTTGTTGAAGATAGCAACCTACTTTCAGGGACTTAAAATATGATTCAATATTTAAAAATAGAACACACCCACTAGTTATTTGTAAGCATTGAATTAGCATTGTTAGAACACCTTCCTTCATCCTTCCTATCATATTGGCCACTGGATTCCATCATTTCTGAATTCTCAACGCTACCCTTTCTGAAACCAAAATGACAGAGTGTAAATAAGAACTACCTCCAAGGGTGCATTAGAAATCTGTGAATGAGAATATTTAAGATGATGATATTATATCTTAATGAAGACTGATTCAGACTCTAGTAACTGTTTTAAGCTTTGTTTGACAAGCTATTTAAAGAAGGATATATACAACTTCCCAATACAAAGAAATGTGCTAAAAAGCTGTCTATCCGATATAAGAATTCAAGGATATTTGAATATCCTTGAAAAAAAGGCAATTCAAGAAACTTAATTGTATTGTAAATTTTAAAATAATGTGATTCTAATATATATCTTAAGTATAAAATCTCTAAAGACAGATAAATTTCTGTTTATTTACATGGACTTAATACATTTTAAACTGTACCAAGGGTGATCATTTAAAATATCAAGCTCTTAAAAAGCATTCAAAGCAGTTGCTTCTGATAATGGATCAGGGGATGGGAGGAGGGGTTATTCCTCGAAAGCTGATTAGTATTACTTGATCATATAAACCATAAACGTGAATTAGATACAAATACTTTTATATATGAATTATTACTACTTACTATAACCACCATAAGCCAAAGATAATACCTTGGGGTGAGGAAAGATGTTGCTCTTGCAGCTTCTCCTGAGAGAGGAGTCCCAAGTAGCTGAGAACAACATACTTTGTTTCATAGTGAAATCCTACAGGCACAGTAGTAGAGGACGCCATTGAGTTGGGTGGCAGAGCTCCAAAAAGGTCTACTAAGAGATGTGTAAAACCTAAAAACATAAAAGTATCTTTTCAGTTTGAAGTTTATTACATGCCAGTAAATTTTCCCATTGACTTCAGTTATTCAAATACAAAAATAAATATTTCTCAGACTTTTCTTCTCAGTAATCTTAAAAATGTAATTTGTATTTACTCATAAGTGGGAATTTATTTATTCAGATTCCAGATCAAAAGCAAATTTCCCTCTCTCCCCCTAGTTTCTACATTTTCACTTATGTGGCAAAAACACTAGCTAAGCCCCAACCTCATCCCCGCCCCAGTTATATGTTCTCTTATTTCTTTTACTAATAAAGCCTCCTCAACTTCAGCTAGGTCCATGTCCACACAGCTGCAGATAGTATTTCCCAGTCTCCTTTGCAACTTAATGCATCATATGATTAGTTTTAGCCACAGTGACATGAGCAAAAGTTATATCTATAATTTGTGGGTCTCTAAGACTTTCTCTTCCCTCCTTTCTATGGTTTGAAATGTGAATATGATAGACACCTAGCTTTGACATACAAACTAGGGGATGGTGAAGCAACAACACAGAAGGAACCTGGGTCCCTGAATGACCATGTGGAGCAGAGCCACCTTGCCAGCCTGGACCACTAGTCTCTGGACTGTTAGTTGAGAGCCTTTATTCTGATTCTCTTCATTCGGCAACCTAACTTGTTCCCTAATCAACACAACTATAACTCTCACTTCTTCACCTAGACTTAGTAGCTGTTTTACCTACCATGTACCTTGTTTTAAGATCTACTCTCTTAGCAACCTGCAAATATGCAATACAGTATTATTAACTATAGTCACCATGCTGTATATTATGACTTATTTTATAACTGAAAATCTTTCCTTGGACACCTACTATGTCCCTTAATAGTTGTTTCCAACCAAAATGTCTTATTAAGAGGTTTCCAAATAACTTTGTTTTTTACTTAAAACAATATGGGGGGCCGGCCGATTGGTTCAGTTGGTTAAGAGCTCGCTCAAGAATTTGAGCTCTGAGCAACAGCAGTTCAATGCCTGGTCCAAGTTGAGCTGCCGCTGAGCTGCCAACAGGTGGCAGGATGGCTCAGCTAAAAAAATAAATAAATAAATAAAACCAAAAAATAATATGGACTGCTCAAGACATACCCAGTAAAAGAAAAAGAGGTTCAGATAAGTAATAACAGGAAGGAGAGACAGGCAATGTTGGCAAAATTTAAGATCTGTAATAAGCAAACTAAGAGAAATGTCCTAAAACAATAAACAATGAAAAAAATACATGCAGAGCTTGAAATACACAAAAGAGTGGCTTATAAAGAAATAAAAAGAAAGATAACATGAAAATCTGCTTTGAATGGTTAAATACTGTTTTTCTTTAATGTATTTATTGTTGTTATTAATATCAGTTTTTATTTAGGTTCTCAAAAGAAATCTTGGTTTAACATATAAAAGATCCTATTGTTTCTATCTTCCGGGAGGCAATGCTACCATATTATATCAAAATATCCAATAAATCAAACAATAGGCCTGGACTACCCTACTCAACTTTAAAAGTTCCCATAAACTTCAGAAATGTACTTCAAAATTATTAATACATACTCCAAAGGAAGGGAAAAAGTGTTATAGCTTACATCACAGGAATAAAAGCCACATCCACAGTGTTCTTACAGGATGCTTTACTCTCAAACAGCTCAAAATATTTTATCATACTTTTACACTGTTACCATTTAATTGTGAATGACGGTATTTCAAATTTACAAATAAGAAAAGGGAAACCCATAGAGGCAAAATAAGTTTTCTGAGGTCTATAAGCCAAGTATTAATTAGCAGCAGGGCTGTAACAGACATTCGCCTTTTTACTCTTTTGCCTGCCTGCCTGCCCTCTGACCCCAATTTCCTATCTGTGGAGCATCCCACAGTGTCAATCTTAGTAGAAAACAAATCTCCCACTACGAAAGCTAAAATGGGCTAGACATTTTCTTTTCTGTTCTGGGCCAGGGCACCTAGGGTACAGATATGTGATCTAGGTTCAGCCACATCAGGGCTTATACCTTGGATTTGGAGCCTGGAAAGACATTTACAGTTAATTCATGAGAAAGGTGGCGGTGGTCTGAGTTCAGCAGAGGCAGCGGTACAGATCCAGCAGCAGTGTCCTAACTAGTATATTCCTGTGGCCTGAGCCTGGCTGAGTCTGCAGCAGTCTCCCCTGGTTCCTGCCTATTTTGCAGAGGCTAATTTTCCAGCTTGCCCATCTATTCTGTGAGATACCCAAATAACCTTGCTGTAAGTTCCTTTCTGCTTAACCTAGAAACACTTTGTGTTGCTTGGAACCAAGATCTAACTGGAACCTACTTTTCTTAAAATTTCTAAGGCAGTTCCCTAACAATTATAACACACTACTTCCTAGAAGATTACTAGACTCAATTTATAATTTAGAAAAATCTTCTACTTCTGTAAAGACCACAAACATAGTAATTACATTTATTAAAAGAGAAGACTGGGCCAGCTGAGTGGCGTGCTGGTTAAGAGTTGGCTTGAGACGCCAGCTCTGAGCAGCAGGGCCCCGGTTCGGATCCCACATGAGGGCCAGTGATGCTGCGCCCTCTACAGCTAAGATGGTGAACAACAGCTCAACCTGGAGCTGGGCTGCCGTGAGCTACTGTGAATGGCCAGGCTGCAGAGGGCTCCCGTGAGCTACTGTGAATGGCCAGCAGCCAGCATGAGCTGCTGTCAGCAGCCGACAGCCAGCGTGACCTGCCGTGAGCGGCCGTCCAATGGCCGGCGAGTGACTGCCTCAGCCGGGAAGAGCGCAATAATAATACCAACATGGGCCAGTGAAGCGATGTCCTCCACAGCTAGACTGAAGAACTAAAGGACAGCAACTTGTCTGTTCCCCTTCCCCGATTCCTCAATAAAACCTAAAAATAAAAAAGAGAAGACAATGTCTTCTGATAATTTTTTTGTGTTCACTAAACACACGTCTTAAGATACAAGGTACTCTGTAGGTATTAGGCACAAACACAACTAAGAGAAATCACCTGCCCTCAGGATTGTTCAACTAAGTAGAGGAAAACGAAAATAACTAAACAAATAAGAACAATAAAGTACTATTGGGTTGTCAGAAAAGTCATGACGCATTTTTGCAACGAAAAACATAGAAAAAATATGTCATGACTTTCCTGACAACCCAATATGATCAAGTCAGTATCCACAGAGTAGGAGAGGGCCAGCCAAAAGACGAAATAGGCAAGTCTCTCTAGGAAAGGGAAAAAGGAAGTGGAAATCAACAAAGGCTTTATAAAGTAAAACCTGAGCCAATCTTGGAACGTGAAAATCAACAAAGGCTTTATAAAGTAAAACCTGAGCCAATCTTGGAACGTGAACGGCTATTCACTAATTGAGCCAGCTGAGCAATGGGGCAGGGATAAATTTTAGATGTAAAGAAGATCGGGGAAAGGCACAGAAGCATTTTGAAAAAGAATGGAACAACACAAAAATTAAGGAATTTGACATGGCTAACTCATAAGCTATGAAGGGGATGGGGCTCAGCAGGAGTAAGCGGAAGTCAGCATTTGGTGTTCCTTGTATGCTATGGGATGATAAGGGGCTTGGTTTTTATCCTGTAAGCCAGGAATTATTTTAACCATGTCCATGAACGAACCCCTTAAAACTGTATGCAAGTTCTGTCTACACAAGCATTTTTTTCCTAGTGAGAAAAACATTCCATTTCTTTCACTAGGTTCACAAATTAGATCATGATGCAAAACAGGCTAAAAACTACTGTATAACACCATTTGGAATCACTGAAGGGTTTTAAGCAAAAGAAGCATATTAACAGATTATACAGTTTAGAAAAATCATGGTGGTGTGGAAAATAGAATGGAGATAGAAGGCAAGGACTCAAATTAGGGAAATATTACAAAAATCCAAAGTAGAGGTGTATGAAGGCATGAACTATACAGCAGGACACCAGGAAAGCAAAGGTGAGGGACATGAAAAACAGTAAGAGATCAAAGATCTGTTAAGTAATCAACGAGAATAGTTTTATGGAAGTTGGTATTATTCCTATTTCTCAGTCAGATAACAGGAAGATTTGGTTTGGAGGAGAAGGATAACAAGTTCACTTTGGGGCATACTGAATTTTAGAATACCGATGGGTTATCCAGGTGGAGATGTACAACAAATAGTTGATCAGACAGGTCTTAAACTCAGAAAGAGGTCTGGGATACAAAATTGTACTCTGCACAGATCCAAGTAAATAAAATTACCTACACAGGGTGAATGGAAAGCAGTAATTTCAAAATGGGAAGGGAGACTCAAACTTTCGGGGAATAGGGAGATGGGGTAATAGAGTTGAAAACACATATTCAATAGTTTCACACTCAAAAAAGGAAACATTACCGGTTGTTTTCAGATTACAAAGTATAGAAAATATAGCTCAGGGCTGGCCAAGTGGCTCAGTTGCTTAAGAGTTGTCTTAAGAACGCCAGCTCTGAGCAACAGGGCTCCCCGTTCAATTTCCATGTGGACCAGTGACACTGTGCCCAAGCTGAGCTGTCTCTGAGCTGCCAACAGGTAGCAGGATGGCTCAGCTGGTGTAACAGCAAGATTGCCTGTTCGATGGTGGGCTACGCCCACCCGCAACTAAGACTGAACTCACCACCTTGAGCTGAGCTGCCGCCCAGATGGCTCAGTGGATAGAGCAAGCGCTCTTAACAATAAGGCTGCTGGTTCGACTCCCCCATGGTATGGTGGCTACGCCCACCCGCAACTAAGATTGAACACAGCACCTAGAGCTTAGAGGCCACAAGCTGCGAACAGGAAGCCAGATGGCAACTGGCGCCCTCCACAATGAAGACTGAAGAACAACATCTTGGCTGGTCCCCTTCCCCAATTCCCCAATAAAATCTTTTTTAAAAAAAGTAGTGAACAAACATGCAAATGTAACAACAGCACATCAAAAAGAATGAAAATGTCAGGGTAATGATCCCTGATAGGGAAGTTCCGTTTGACTTGCAGGGGCAACAGAAGGTAGGGAGTTGAAGAGTGAATGGGAAGTGAAGTAGAAAGAGTGAGTTTTAAGTCTATTCTTTAAAAAAAGAGCATCGTTTAAAGGAAAGAAATCAATGGAGGAGGGCGGGAGGGAGGGAGAGGGAGAGATTCAGAGTTCATTTGTTTTGCTTTGTGTACAGTTAAGAGACTTAAACAGGTTTACACTCAGTGGAGAAGGAGCTAATGGGACATAAATAAATATACAGCAAGGGATAAATTATCAAGTTCCAAAAGAGGGGAGAACAGAGCAAATCAGTAACAAATTTTTAGCTTTAAAATATTTTGGTAACAAGAATTTTTTGGTAATACGAATCAAGAAATACTCATATATTGAATAATGCTTTAAATAAAAAGTTGATGTTCTAGAATTTATTTTCAAATTTCTTGTATTTATCAAAAATCCGTACCACTAAAGACACTTTTAGTCACTGTCTGACCCAGATGCCTTAGTCAAAGTATAGGTCATTGAGTTTCCACATTCGATTTTTAGCCTAGTGCTCTTCAAATTTTCTTACAAATCCCAATTGCCTAACCATAAATGCAATCTTAACCACAGATTTCATCATTTTCCATCTTCCACATTCGCCATCCTATTTGCAATAAAGTTCTCAGCTCTATTATGTATGTTAATATCCATACATCCACATATTTGGTGAGTGATTATATTATATCCATCTTTCTCAACAATTCACACTAATGGAGGAGATAATACAAGCTCCAATCATTTTATTTAGTATATGGTTTTTAGGCTTTATATGTGTAATTGGCATTCTACTTATACACATTCCAGACCTATAAAACATCCATCCAAGTTCTAAGTTAACTCGAACTTCCAGTTGCATAGCTCTGTGTTTAGGTGGTGGGGCCGACAGGCCTCAGGAACACCATTATATACCTAATACATCTGTATTAAATTACAGAAAAGAGGCACTGAGAATATGCCAAATGTAAACTCCAAGGCACTACTCTGGGATCATGTACTCTAAGAGTATTCTGGAAAGAGAGGGCATCTACTTCCTTTGCAATATTCTGTAGTGACTAGTCAGCGGACTCCACAATAGGCTCTTGAATTTCTAGTATCATAGATAAATTACATCTGCATGAGACCTCTATTTCTGAAGCACTTTTCCATGTGCTGTCACAGTAATCCTCTATGCTAGAAGGAAAACATTATAGTCTCAATTTTATTGACAGAGAAACAAGAATAGACAATTTATTTGCCCCAAATCATACTGCTAGTTAACAATGCAACCATTGGTTCCATACATCCTCTTCACTTCTGAGCTCTTAGACCTTAATTGCATTTATTCGACACATAATCTTACACAGAAATCTTACTGCGTGCAGGCAATGTGCTGGGTGAGAGGAATGCAGAGGTGAAAACACTAACACTAATAATAGCAGGAAGAAATGGTAGAAAAACAAGTTGGTTTTCCAAATCAGACACCCAAAATCCTGAAAGAAGCAAATTTGTCAATTTTGAGAATGGGGCAAGGAAAAAAAAAACAGGAAACTGACAAAGTGGATGAAAGGTAAACGTGGTCTGAGACCACCACCCTGAGCTTTCCTGGAAGCAGGGGACAATGCTCAGGTTCACCTCACTACTACCTCAGCAACACAGAGTACATTTCCTAAGACATCTCCAGCTTCTTTTTAAATGATGAAAAGGGCGTAGTCTTTACATTTTATCTGGTAGAACCTTTTAGAATTCAAATGAGATATAAGTGTTTTTCTATCAAGAAGTAAATATAATGATCTTAAATATTAAAACTCCTATCTTCTACACAGTTCTAACAAGCTATAAAACATATTTGTATTACCCAGACGTTTCTTTCTCTGCCTTACTCCTTTAGTTTGTTCCTCTATTAGGTTACAAGTAGTTGTCAACCAGACAGATGGACAGCCTGAGGAAGCTTAAAGGTAACTTAATCCTGTGTTTATACACTTATTTGGTAGCATCTCCAAAACCAGTCACAAATATAACATCCATGATCCTTCAGTAACAAATGTAATATCCACAATCTTACAATACATGGTTTGCTTTTTTTTAACCAGATTTCTATGATGAGTACCAGGGCAAATCCCAGGATGCTAGCTAGCATGGATAGTATTATAGGAATTCAGCACATTTTTATGAACTCTAACCAGGAGGTACGCAGTAACTATTAAATCCTACTTTAAATTCTTATCAAAAGCAAATCTGCTACAACATGTTTTTTGTAATTGTTTCCCAAATTAGTCTGATCATAATCACCTTGGATACTTGTTAAAAATAGAAATTTATAGCACCCACCTCAGACATACTAATTTAGAATATCATACCTATATTGTATTCCTTAACCCCATAGAACCTTAACAAAAATACATTACAATTTAACATGTTTTAATTAAATCATTTCAGGAAGTTCTTTGTTTTTAGGTCACGTCTTTCCACTAAAATAAAATTATAATAAGATTGTTAAATACTCCAGTAATATGGAGTTGAACAGATCTATAATCCCAGTTTATAAAAAGATAAATAAAAATCCACAGATAACTCAGTCAGAAATCAAAAGTTGTAATTTTAAACATTAACAAAGTTTTGTAGTTACCAGATCTCTAGTCCCAAGACTCATTGGTGGTTTGAGTAGGGAATTTTTTTAAAAGTTCCAGAAATTAACATGAATCCAATAACTCTATTTTCTTAATCCATTCTTTATTAGATCCTACAGAATTCTAAGACTTTCTCCAAAAGAAAATAGGTAAAATTAAATAATCCTAATAAAAATTGTAAAATTGCAGAAATTCCCCCCATCCACCTGAGAAATGCAACTGGGCAAGGTGTCATTTTTAAAACTCAGCAAACCCTAAGTATTCTAATGTAGGCTATCCCTTACCAACTGAAACATGTCTAATTGAAACATTCTAGTTCAATCTTGTGTTAAGAGCTGCCCAGAAATGTTTTTACTCAGCAGTTGGCACTCCCAGTTAATAATGTACTTATGGAGGAATGCCTTACTCTCACTCTCTCCCCACAGACATACAAACACAGTCTGACTTTCACTGTAAGTTAGGCTTCCCATATGTATAGACAGCTTGTGTAAAAGGGAGGCATAAAATTCAGTTACTCTGTTACATTCCTAGGTATATGCCAGAGAGAAATAGAAACACATGTCTACACAAAAACCTGCACAGAAATGATAATAGCAGCATTATATATAAAACAGTCAAATAGTGGAACTATCTGCCCATCAACTGATGAATAAAAAAATGTGGTATATTCATACAATGGAATATTAGGCCATAAAAAGGAATGAGGTTCTGACACATGCTATAACATGGCTGGACCCTGAAAACATTATGCTAAGTAAAAGCAGCCAGTCACAAAGTCCACATATTACATAATTCCATTTATATGAAATGTCCAAAATCGGCAAATCTACAGACAGAAAGTAAAACGGTGGTTGCCCAGATAGGGAAGGTGGGGGAGAATGGAAATAAAGAATGACTCCTAATGGGTACCAGGTTTCTTTTTGGGGTGATGAAAATTGTGGTGATGGTTGTGCACTCAGTGAATATACTAAAAACCATCACATTGTGCAATTAGTGAGTTGTATGAGTATGTGTGAATTATAGCTCAAAAAAGCTGTTAAAAAAGAGTCCCCTCCCTTCCACTCTGTAATGTATATTAATTAAGAATTCTTGGTGACCATGTATTTGGAATAAGATGTGAACCAAAATCATGTTTGAAAAACAATAATAAAAAGCAGGATGGCAGTACTAATCAATTGTTTAAAACTTGTTTTGAGAGCCGTCTGAGTGGCTCAGTTGGTTAAGAGCTCACTCAAGAGTGTGAGCTCTGAGCAACAGCAGTTTGAGTCCTGGCCTGAGCTGAGCTGCAGCCGAGCTGCCAACAGGTGGCAGGATGGCTCAGCTAAAAAAAGAAAAAAACTTGTTTTGTACAACAAAAATATTTCATAAGAAATATATCTTTAAACAATGATTATTATAGTTGCAAATCACTTGTCCTAAAAGCTTCATGTTTAAGATATTTAGTAAATATTAACCGATGTGCTAGTGATCACATCTTTTCTTTACAAAACTGGATGGACTCAACCTTGCATATCCTCCACTGAATTCAACTACTGGGGTAGATAGCGTCCTCCACAAGAAAATGAGTCATTAACAAAATAAATAAATAAATACTGAGATGGTATTTACTGGGAGTAAAAGGATTTTCAAAATCCTTAATGGCCTATTATCAAATGATGAATATTTCATAATGGTGTGAATATTTTCAATTTCCAGGTGCAAATGTGCAGTGTATATTTATCCAACTGTGTGTATGAGGTATAAATAGTTCACTGCTTACACAAACATTTGCTTAATTTTCTTGGAGAAGAAAATGTATTAGAAGGGTGTGGCAACTCATCCAAGGTCACACAACAAGTCAGAGCAGAGATCAACATTCTGGTTTACACCAAATCCCCAGAGGAAATCTTACTAACAATTTCGCAAAGATTTTTTGTTGGTTGCTTTATGTCATAAGCGGGGGAGGGGAGGAGCTGTCAGTTTACTTCTAAATAGAGACAGTGAGATAGCTATTTTGGATAAACACACACTTATACGGGGAGTGATTAAGAGCTAAACAAAGCTGGCAGTCAGAAGCCTGTGAACCACTGGACAGATCCTTCGGATTTCTGACCCCCGTTAAAGCCTCAACTCAAAAAGTCTAGTTTTTCTTCAAAGTCGGTTATGAAGGAAAGAAATTTGGGGTCTCCTTGGAATGGTGAGAGGACAAAAATCAAAGTAAGAAACGACATAGTGTGAGCTGTATTGCATCCAAGGGTATGGAGGGTTTTTCTGAAAAAAAAAATAATAATGGGTGTCAGAACAGCAGTGAAGCAAGCAAAAAAATTTCTAACACTGTAAGAAGAAACGACTAGGATGGGCAGAGCTAATCTATAATCTTTCCAAACGAATCGCAAGAAAACCTTTCCTCGACCAAAAAGAAGTCCACTTTTCCCGGCCTGGTTCTAAAAATGGAGCCGGGTTTTCGGTGTGAGGGTATCCGTGGGGAAGAACTGCGGTGCAGAGCCGGGGCGGAGGTCCTTCGCCTCCCGCTGCCCGCTCAGGAAGCCCCGCTCCACAAGCGTTCGCGACGGGACCTCGCTGGACAGGTCCAGCTACGATGAAATGGGCCCTTTAAGCTTCTAGAACCCTCGGGCGGAGAAGCGTCAGTACACATGCACACTCATTCACTCACCGTCAGCCACTGACACTCAACTCACGCGTCGTCGGAACCACTGAGGGGCCGGGCCGGTGGTTCGGCAGTCTCTGGACACCTTCCTACCCAGTGAAAAAACGCATGAGGAGCTGAGAACAAGCTCTGCCTTCCCGGAAGCCCACTCCCCTCACCTGTCCCTGGCCCCTGCCCCAGAAGAAGAGAAAGAGGCGGCAGCGGCAGCTGTTTCCGACAGGGTCCCCCAGCGGCGGTGGCTGCTTCGATCCGCGGCCCTAATCTCCCGCCGCCGCCATGATAGTGAGATCACCACCGGCGTGCTTCCGTCACCGCTGGCGCCAGGCGGGCGGGGGTGGGGGGGCGCAGAGGAGCGCCGGAAGGGGCGGCTTGTTTTCCCCAGCGGAAGTAAGGACCATAGAGGTTTGGAGATCTCTTCGTGCAGGTGTGACCCAAGGGAGCCGACCTCTTCTAGCTCTCTCTTCCCAGGAGTCGTTCAAAGCTATGATTCCTGGGGTTGGTGGAGGTCATTGAGAGCTGGTAGAAGGGAGGTCGGATACTGACGAAGGGGAGAGAGGCTGGCGATCCCTGCGGCAAGGAGCATTGCTACATCCAAGAACATGTTCCATATCCACAGAATATGGTATCCACAGTACATGTTCTATGGATGTAGTAAGCAAACAAGTATTGCGCTATTTTGTTGTTTTTGTTTTGTTTTTTTAATTGGGGGATGGGAACAGACAAGTTGCTATCCTTTTGTTCTGTAGTCTAGTTGTGGAGGACGGTGCTTCACTGGCCCAAGTTGGCACCATCATTGCACTCTTCACTGGCGAGGCAGATCAGTCGCAGGCTTCTGGACAGCCCCTCACAGCGGCTGCTGGCAGCACACCCTGGCTGCTGGCTACACATGGTAGCCCATGGCAACCCACTGCAGCAGGGGCTGCCGCTTATGCTGATTCCAGCGACCTATAGCAGCCCAGCTCCAGGTTGAGCTGTTGTTCAGCATCTTAGCTGTGGAGGGCAGTGT
>NW_017732228.1:101234-111587 GCF_001890085.2 Hipposideros armiger
AAAAAATAAATAAATAGGTGAATTGTATGGTATGTGAGTTATAGCTCAATAAAGAAAAAAGAAGTGCTAAGAACCTGAACTGATATGACAGTGCATGGGTATTGAAAAGAAGATTGGAGCGGGCCTCATAACAGGCTTCAAGTCTGTGTGACTGAGAAAATGGTGGTGCATTAATAGAGATTGTCCAAGAATAGGCTGAGTGGGCTAAGAAAACTATCAGTAATTTGGTAATGGTACCTAATAACCAGTTCATATTTAAATTTTCACAATTGTCCAAGTAATGGCTTTTATGGTTAAAAAAAGGATCATGCATTGCATTTGGTGTTACATCTTTTATTAGTCTCCTAGTCTTATTTTAAATAATATTGACTTTTTGAAGTATATTCATACAATGGAAATTACACAGCATAAAGCAAAAATGAATCATTGATATATGTGGCAATACAAAGTAATCTCAAAAACATTGTGTTGAGGGAAAGAAGCCAGACACAAAAATGTACATGCCGTGTGATTCTGTTTATATAAATTTCAGAAACAGGCAAAATTAATCAATGGTGATAGAAATCAGCACACTATTGCCTGGGGCAGGGGATGTGGGATTGACAGGAAAGGAACTTTCTAGCGCAATGGGAATATTCTATATTTTGATTGGGATGGTGATCACACAGGTATTAGAACTCAACTAATTGTACTTTTTAGGTTTGTGCAGTTCATTGTATGTAAATTTCTCCCCAAAAAGTCACATGAAATAAATCTGTATAATTATGTTACTAATTTGATAAATGATTAGGTTCATTTCTTTCAGATTGCTTTCAGTTTTAGGGTTTCCTTTTTTCCCTTTTCTATTTTACTTTTAAAATGTATACCATAAGGATAGCATATAGGTTAATGGAAGAAAATAGAAAGTCCAGAATGGTCAACTGATTTTTGACAAAAGCGTCAAGGCAATTCAATGTGGAAAGGGATAGTCTTTGCAGCAGATGGTATAAAATAATATAGTCTTTTACAGAAATTATTTTACTTTCATCACAGCAGTGTATGGGTTTTGTTTTGTTTTTACAGATCTTATAAGTGATACAGAGTTCTAGCCTACAACCAGATGTGATTATAAATTCTAAAATCTAGACTATTTATTTTATTCATTCTCATTCCTCAGTTTATTGGACACCTTCTATGTACTAGGCAGTGTGCTGGATGCTGGCAAAACTTGATGAGTGTAGGTCAGACTTGTTCCCAGTGAAGCTGACAATATCATTGGAAAACCAGACAAAAACCTAGAAATGAAAAGAGAAAAAAAATGTAATTGTGGCGGGCAGGCTGAGTGGCCCGTTGGTTAAGAGTTGGGTTGGGACGCCAGCTCTAAGCAGCAGGGCCCAGGTTCAGATCCCACATGAGGGCCAGTGACACTGCACCCTCTACAGCCAAGATGGTGAACAACAGCTTGACCTGGTGCTGGGCTGCCATGAGTCGCCGGCGAATGCATAGGCTGCAGCCCCTGCTGCAGTGGGCTGCCGTGAGCTACCGTGAGTGGCTGACAGACATCGTGAGCAGCTGGCAGACAGCGTGAGCTGCAGTGAGCCACCATGAGCAGCCGTCCAATAGGCAAACAGCAACTGCCTTACCCGGGAAGAGCACAATGATAATACCAACATGGGCCAGTGAAGTGACATCCTCCACAACTAGACTGAAGAACAAAAAGACTGCAACTTGTCTGTTCCCCTCCCCCGGTTCCCCAATAAATCTTAAAAAAAAATTTAATTGTGGCATATCCACAAGTAAATTAAAAAGGGGCTGGAATAGAAAATAAGGTGAAAGGGTGTTTATGAAAAGCTCTCTCCAAGGTGGGGATATTTTAAGTTGAGACCTAAAGAATGAAAAACAATGGCTCAGTTGGTTAAGAGTTTGCTTAAGAGCACGAACTATGAGCAACAGTGTCGCTGGTTCGATTCCCACATGGGCCAGTGAGCTTCACCCGAGCTGAGCTGTCAATAGGTAGCAGGATGGCTCAGCTGGTGAGAGCACGTGCTCCTAATGACAAGATTGCCTGTTTGATGGTGGGCTATGCCCACCTGCAATTAAAGACTGAACTTGGTGCCTTGAACTGAGCTGACACCCGGATAGCTTAGTGGATAGAGCACGTACTCTTAACAGCAAGGTTGCCGGTTTGACTCCCAAATGAAGGAAAAAAAAGAATGAAAAACAAGTTAAGGGTTAAGTAGGAGAATAGAACTTCTCAGGCAAAATTATTGGTGTTTTCCAGGAACTGAAAAGAAGCCAGTAAAGCTCTGAGGTGAAGAGCAAGAGAAGAGGGGTGATGAGATCAGACAAGCAGGTAGGGCCAGGTCAGGCCAGGCAGCGCTCACACAGCCTAGGGTGTAAGGTGTTCACAAGCAAATAGAAGCCACTAGAGGATTATAAATTGTGGAGGGACTAGATGCCACCTAGGTTTTCACTCTTTCTGCTGTGAGGAAACTTGGTTGGAAAGTGGTAAAAAGTGCATGTGCCTAGGTTAGAGTTTCACTACTTCCTGCTACCATTTGTTTTTTTCTCTTTAAAATTAATTTCTCAACATTCAAAGAGAGATGATTTACATTCATGTCCAGTCTCCCTCTCTTTCTCTGTGTCCTCCCCAGCAAGCAAACTCAAGAATGAGTTTATATATTCTGCTGACTCAATTTCTTTTTCTTTTCTTTTCTTTTAAAGATTTTATTGGGGAATTGGGAAAAAGGAACAGTGTTGGGGAATTGGGGAAGGGTAACAGCCAATTTGTTGTCCAATCTTAGTTGTAGAGGGTGCAGCTAGCTCAGCTCCAAGTCCAGTCGCCATCCGGCCGCCCATCAGCAGCTTGCGGCCGCTCAGCTGAAGGTGCCGTGTTCAATCTTAGTTGCGGGTGGGTATAGCCCACCATCCCAGGGGGGAGTTGAACTGGAAACCTTGTTGCTAAGAGCACACACTGTAACCACTGAGCCATCGGGCTGCCTGTTGGCAGCTCAGTGGCAGCTCAGCTCGGGCGCAGTTCACTGGCCCATGTGGGAATCGAACTGGCGACTCTTTCTCAGAGCTCACGCTCTTAACCAACTGAGCCACTCAGTGGCCCCTGACTCGATTTCTAATTAAACCACAGACTGAAGCCTTAGCTTGGGAGCAGGTGAGACAAACAGCTAGTAAACCATCTCTTTGTGACTAAGCTGACAGGAATTTAGGTCAGTGATTTTGGTGAAGCCATAGGTAAATAGGCTTATCTGGGAGTGGGATTTTGAAATTTACCTGAAAAATTGTTTTAATAAAGCTTCTCCACAAGACCCAAGTTAGTACAGGCAGAAAATGGATTTGGAAAACTACCAACTAATCTTTGCACTTACTAACAATAACTCCAGAGACTGTCCCTGTGAAGCTTACCACATACTTATCAGACAGGACCTGGCCTGTTCCTTGGTGAATCAGCAAAATACTGCAGAACTAGTTGTAAAGAGCATTAACATGAAGGAGAAGAAAGCAGCACAAAAGGGGATGTTAGCTATATCTGTAACACTATTTCTTTTATTTAAAAAATGCAGGCTTTAGGCAAATGTGACAAATACTACTGGTAGTTGTGGACTTGGGGTGATGGTAGATAATTACTATTTGAATTATTCTTTGTACAGTTGACGTAATGAAGACAGAAAAGGGACCACAGGTTAAACCTGACAACCTCGGGAGACTGAAAATAACCACTGTGGGGCCGGCCGAGTGGCGCGTTCATTAGGAGTTGGCTTGGGACACCAGCTCTGAGCATCAGGGCCCCGGTTCAGATCCCACATGAGGGCCAGTGATGCTGCACCCTCTACAGCTAAGATGGTGAACAACAGCTCAACCTGGAGCTGGACTGCCGTGAGTCACTGGCAATGGAGTAGGCTGCAGTGGGGCTGGCCGGCAGCGGGAGTGAGCTTTCGTGAGCTGCCCTGAGCCACCGTGAACAGCCGTCCAATGGCCACTGAGCAACTGCCTCACCCGGGAAGAGCACAATGATAGTACTAACATGGACCAGTGAAGCAACATCCTCCACAACTAGACTGAAGAAAAAAAAGGACTGCAACTTGTCTGTTCCTCTCCCCCAATTCCCCAATAAAATCTTTAAAAAATAATAATAATAATCACTGTGGATGGAAAAGGGGCCACATGTTAAACCTGACAAGCTCAGGAGACTGAAAATAACCACAGAGGATGGCATGAACATAAAAATTCCTAACTAAGGGCCGGCCAAGTGGCTCAGTTGGTTAAGAGCTCACTCAAGAGTTTGAACTCTGAGCAACAGCGGTTTGATTCCTGGCCCGAGCTGAGCAGCTGCTGAGCTGCCAACAGGTGGCAGAATGGCTCAGCTTAAAAAACAAAAACAAAAACAAAAAAACCAACCAAACAAAAATTCCTAACTAAGGTGAGCCATGGCGGGAAGTCACATCTCTTGAGCTTCCTCATTAAATTAATCTGTTCCTGTTCTTTGTCTGTACCTAAAATAACATCTTTAATCCTTCCTCTCCCCTCCAACCAGAGCTGGAAACTTCAAAACTCCTCATTATCATGCTTGTCTCCTGATTACCATCTCTATGTGCTGTAAAGAGCGAACTGTTACCTATCCTGCACCCACCTGTGTGGGAGGAGTACCTGTCTCTCCAATGTACTTTTATCCAATCCCAAAGATTTTCCAGCTTTGCTTTCTCCCACTCCCTTAATCCATCACCAATGGATTTCATGTAACCTTCCTCCTTTGATTTTATGTATAAAATAAACTGCAAACTGCCATTTTGCAGAGCATTTTCTCAATCCATTGAGTTTTTGCTTCCCAGCAATTGTCAACAATTTGGCTCAAATAAACTCTTACAAGTTTTCTCTTAGGCTGGATGTTTTCATCAACAAAGGCCAACAAGCTCCCAGACTCCAGCACCGTTATTCTCCTGCAGATACATGTAAATTTCCTAGGAGTCTTGCAAGTAATTACAGACATGGAAAAATTTATCTAGAAGTGATATCAACTTAAGATGGCTAAAGTGGAGCTCTTTTGACATCTACATTATTTTGTGTGTGTGCACAATTTTAAAAAAGCCAGCTTAAAAATCAAACTAAATAGAATGGGAGGCTCACATCAATTCACAAATAGAAGCCTCTAAAATGGTATAGAGAGACATTCTTCTCTCCAGGAACTTAGTAAGAAAGTTTTAGAGACTGTCTCTAAACTAAAGAAGGTTTCTGAAGCTTCTAAATGCCAACACCCCACGTTTCCCTCTTTGGCTGTCCCACTATGTGCTTTACTTTGTCCGGACTTGCTCTCATTTTCCTCTCTCTCCTGCAGTTCTGTTGTAGCTCCCTTTTGAGAGGAGCTGGTCTTGGGCAAAACTAAGGAATCTACTAAACATTCCCCCAACTCTCTCTAGGACCCTGATGAGTTTGCAAAGAAATTTGAATTAACTGTTAGAACATATAATCCTGGCTATTCTGATTTATTCCAATTAATGCACCTACTGGTTTCTGAGAGCAAAGCAACAAAATTATTAAACGTTTGCTAGGGAAACTCCTGTGGAGGAATCTGCTTTTATTGTAAAAAGTCAGGTCACCTTAAGGACTGTGGGAAACTAAAATAGGAGTTAGAAAAAGAAAGGAGAGTCAGCTGAGAGGCTCAGTTGGTTAAGAGCTTGCTCAAGAGTGCAAACTCTGAGCAACAGTTGCCGGTTCGATTCCCACATGGACCAGTGAGCTGTTCCAGAGCTGAGCTGCCGCTGAGCTGCCAACAGGTGGCTGGATGGCTCAGCTGGTGAGAGCATGTGCTCCTAATAACAAGGTTGCCTGTTAGATAGTGGGCTATGCCCACCAGCAACTAAATACTGAACTTGGCACCTTGAGCTGAGCTGCTTCCTGGGTAGCTCAGGGGAAAGAACGCACACTCTTAACAACAAGGCTACTGGTTCGACTCCCACATGGGATGGTGGCTCTGCCCACCTGCAATTAATTGAACACAGTACCTTGAGCTGAGCAGTGCGACTGGACTTAGAGCTGAGCTAGCTGCACCCCCCACAACTAAGATTGAAGGACAACAACTTGGCTGTTCCCCTCCCCCAATTCCCCAATGTTGTTCCCCTCTACCAATTTTCCAATAAAATCTTTAAAAAAAGAAAAAGAAAGGAAACAGAAGCAAGTATAATGTTGCTCCAAGGACTATGAGGGCATTTCCCCTTCTTACTAACATTGGATCTACTTTATCTGTTAAAACCACCCAACTAAGTTGCTCTCTCTCTTGGAGTAAAGCTTCTATACAATAGTAGGGACATCTAATGAGCCAATGTCTGTTTAAATCAGAACCTATTCCTCTCCCGCTAGGAAATGTTAAGGGGCAACATCTATTTTTTCTACTCAAATCTGCCCCAATTCATCTGATAGCATGAGACTTTCTAACCAATGATGCTTACATATCCTTCCAGAAGGCTGAAATGTATTTACGACTAAATGAATCAGATTGGGAAAATGATGATTTGAAAAGAAATTATATGAGAGGAAACTAGTTGTGATATGGACAGAATGTTTGTTACAGGATATTCCAACACAATTTTAGGCTTTTTCCAGTACAGACATTGATTGGAAAGATTAAGTCAGCCACTCCTATTAAAATAACTATTGATAATACTTTACCTCTATCTAATATTTACCAATATCTTTCAAGGCCTGATATACCAGTTGGAATTAGCTCATTGTATAAGATTACCTTTAAGGGCTGGCTGAGTGGCTCATTGGTTAAGAGTTGGCTTGGGAACACGAGCTCTGAGCAGCAGGGCTGCTGGTTCGGATCCCACATGGGTCAGTGACGCTGCGCCCTCTACAGCTAAGATGGTGAACAACAACTCGACCTGGAGCTGGGCTGCCGTGAGTTGCTGGTGACTGCGTAGACTGCAGTGGGCTGCAGTGGGCTGCAGTGGGCTGCTGTAAGCTACCATGAGTGGCCAGCAGCCAGCGTGAGCGGCCGTCCAGTAGCCTGCGACTGATCTGTCTCAGCCGGGAAAACTGCAATGATCACAATACCAACATGGGCCAGTGAAGTGACGTCCTCCACAACTAGACTGAAGAACAAAAGGACAGCAACTTGTCTGTTCCCCTTCCTCGATTCCCCAACGCTGTAACCCTCCCCCAAATCCCCAATAAATCTTTTTTTAAAAAAAGATTTTATTGGGGAATTGGGAGATGGAACAGCATTGGGGAATTGGGGGAGGGGAACAGACAAGTTGATTTTCTTTTATTCTTCAGTCTAGTTGTGGAGGATGTCGTTTCACTGGGCCATGTTGGTGGCATCATTGCACTCTTCCTGAGTGAGGCAGTTGCTTGCCAGCCATTGGACAGCTGCTCATGGCGGCCCACGGCAGCTCATGAAAGTGCACGCCAGCTGCTGGCCAACCCCACTGCAGCCTACGCCATCAACGGCGACTCACGGTAGCACAGGTCCAGGTGGAGCTGTTGTTCACCATCTTAGCTGTAAGAGGGTGCAGCATCACTGGCCCTCATGTGGGATCTGAACTGGGGCCCTGCTGCTCAGACCTGGCGCTCCCAAGCCAACTTTTTTTTTTTTTTTTTAGCTGAGCCATCCTTCCACCTGTTGGCAGCTCGGAGGCAGCTCAACTTGGGCTGGGAATCGAACAGCTGTTGCTCAGAGTTTGCACTCTTGAGTAAGCTCTTAACCAACTGAGCCACTCGGCCAGCCCCTCCAAGTCAACTCTTAACCAAAGCGCCATTCAGCGGGCCCCCCAATAAAATCTTAAAAAAATAATAGAAAAAAAATTTCCTTTAAAAGGGGGGGGCTAGGCCGGCCGAATGGCTCAGTTGGTTAAGAGCTCGCTCAAGAGTTTGAGCTCTGAGCAACAGCGGTTCAAGGCCAGCCCGAGCTGAGCAGCCGCTAAGCTGCCAATAGGTAGCAGGATGGCTCAGCTTAAAAAATAAAATAAAATAAAATAAAAAAATAAATAAAAGGGGGGGCTTATAATTCCATGTATGAACACATGTAATTTTCCTATTCTTCCAGTAAAGAAACCCAATTGGGAAAGAATGGAGATTTGCACAGGATCTCAGCTATAAATAAATATCCTGTGGTTCCAAATCCAGATACCTTATTGTCAGCTATTCCTGTGTGTATTGCCAATATTTTTCAGTGATAGATTTATGTAGTGCCTTTCTCAGCATTCCTGTAAAAAAAAAAAAAGACAGGAAATACCTCTTTTCTTTTCCACCTGGGAAGATCAATTTACTTGGAGAGTAATGCCTCCGGTGTATAGAGAGTCCCACCTGTTTCTCTCAGATACTAAAAGCTGATTTGAATAATGTTGAATTTTTCAGAAATTCTACTGTAATCCAATATGTGGATGATTTATTCTTATGTTATATGCAATAACTTCCATGGTAAACATAAATTTAAGTTTCTTATTAAGCTGAATTAGTTGATCTAACAGGAGCTTGTAAATGAGCCAAAGAGCACATAGCCAATATTTACAGATAGTTGCTATACCTTTGGTGTAGCTCAAAATTGTGGAAGCAATGAGGTTTCTTAACTTCTTCAGGGCAGCCCATAAGAATGGAAAACAGGTTCCAGAATTTAAATTAGATTTCATACAGCAACTGGAACAATTGGCAATTATCAAAATTCCAGGACATTCTAAAGCTGCCACCATGGAAGCAAAAGGAAATAATTTAGCTGATACTGCAGCTAGACTGGCAACAATATACAGCTAAATTATCCAGACTTGAGAATGTTTCTTCTCCCTATTAAATCAGTAAAAGCCTTTTATAGTTCCAATGGGCAGCTACAGGAAAAAAAATATGGCAACAAAAAGGGGGAACCTTTGACCCAAACAGATATAGCTTAGCATGTATGTGAGCTAATACATTGAGGTCTTGGAAAGATGGTTTCATGGAGTAAAGAATATTATTAGAAAGTTCCTACTGTAGCTCATAAAGTGTATAGCAGATGTTCTATCTGTCCAAAATATAACCCTGTAAAATCACTCCATGGGTCCCAAGGGCATTTCTTATTTCCTTTAGGTCCAGTTGAGGTACAGTAATTGGATTTTATCCAATGCCACCATGTGTAGGATACAAATATGTGTTAGTCATGATTTATGTTGTCTCACCAGGTTGAGACATTCCCTTGCAGGAGAGCAACAGCCTTAATGGTAGAGAAGTTATTTAAAATAATAATAAATAATCCCCAATCATCGGAGAATTCCTTGTGAGTTACATAATAACTGGGGGACTCATTTCACTGAGCCAATGATATAATCTATTTGTAATATTTGGCTTATTTTACAGCATTTTTATTGTGCTTATCACCCCAGTACTCTGGATTGGTGGAATGTACAAATGGTAAATTTAAACTCAACTAAGTAAGTTTTCAGAAGCTTTTAGTCTCCCTTTGCCAAAAGCTCTCCTTATAGTGCTTCTCAGCCTGAGATATTCCTTTTGGTAAACACAGGCTTTCTCCTCATTAGTCATTGTTCACATTATGTGAAGGGACATTGAATCAACCTTCCTAAAAGGAGACATTCTACATTATTATCAAGGACTTATCTTAAAGAAAATAATAAATTAGTAACTGATTTGCTTCAATGTGCTGCCAGGAGATGAAGACTTATAAGACCACTACTCTTAACCGGGAAATTTTGTCCATTGGACAAGACATCAATTAAAAACTCTCCAACCTTGTCAGAAGGGACCTTATCAGTGGATATCAAAGACTTCTCAAGGATGAGAAGCCGCCGACATTTGGGTTAGACAGCTATCCCAAGATATCTAGAAGGCCTGTATGTTTACATAATTGATATTGAACTTAAAATAACCATTTGTTTGATTGTCTTTACCTATCTGCTAATTATATTAATAATAATGATAGTTATACTTGTTCTTTAGGCTTTTCTCAAACCCTGTACTTATATAGCCCTACTGTTAATAATTGCTAAAAGCATATAACTTCTTTATTATCAATAATATTTTTTATGGTTTTGAAATTTAGAAGGAATGTTATTATAGAAGGAAGAAAAGGGGTGTGTGTGTATTTTTGAGAGAAGTTAAAAGGAAGTAGTTTGTCCTAGTAGTTGATTATTTCTTAATGAGGAAAAGGAGACAAACTGAGGAGGACGAGTGAAGTTGTAGAAGGTTAGTGGAAAAGAAATATTGGGGGGCCGGCCGAGTGGCGTGTTGGTTAGGAGTTGGCTTGGGACGCCAGCTATGAGCAGTAGGACCCCGAGCAGTAGTACCCGGTTCGGATCCCACATGAGGGCCAGTGACGCTGCGCCCTCTACAGCTAAGATGGTGAACAACAGCTCGACCTGGAGCTGGGCTGTCGTGAGT
>NW_017732228.1:112512-116249 GCF_001890085.2 Hipposideros armiger
TGATGGTACCAACTTGGGCCAGTGAAGCAACATCCTCCACAACTAGATTGAAGAACAAGACGACAGCAACTTGTCTGTTCCCCTTCCCCCAGTTCCCCAGCACTGTTCCCATTCCCCCAATTCCCCCAATAAAAAAATCTTTAAAAAAAAAAAATAATAATTGACACGAGAGCTTCCAATGTAAACTACATAGGCCATATTAAATTAAAAAGGTGAATGGTTATGTCCCCAATCTATATGGAATTCTGAATTCACCCAGTCCTGGCCTACTGTATCCACCCCAACAAACAACAATATGGGAAGGGGATATTTTTATTGGGAAGGGTTAGAAAATTCTTGTCATACTTATTTCTATTGTAATGATGCTAGCTTTACAGTAAATGCTATGGGAATATGGTGTAATACTAAAATCACAGGTAGACTAACTTTGCCTGAGGTTAATAAAACCCATAATAATATTGATACTGAAAATCCAGTGTACTGGGAAATTGAACTTAATCCTCCATGAAGTCATTTCTATGGAAACTAATTGGCCAAAAGAAAAATTAGAACTCCTAGATCCTGAAATAATAAAATCTTCATTCATAGCCAAACTTATCATAAGGTACAAATAGCAGTAGAGAAGGGAGGAAAACATATTATTAGCTTAATAAAAAATTATGATAATGCATGTAAAGGGTTCTTTGGTTGGCTAGGATGTTTGCTCCCCTCAGACTCATACTTGTCTAATGTTGGACACTTTCTGCTCCTAATCGGTGTTACTAGTTTAATACTATTGCTCTTGATCCTAGTTTGTACATATTATACAAGATGCAAAAAACAGCATAAGACAGAGAAAAAAACTCGGATCATGGTAGCTCAAAGATTAGAAATGATCCAGAATATATTTAATAAAGACATATAGGATCTGACTGCCTCCCATTTGCTCACATTTTCTTTTAAATTTAAAAAATAATTTGGTCTGGACTGCCATGCCATCTAAGGTTATAGTCTTGCCCCACCCCCAATGGTCCAACATTCAGCGAAACATACGCTGACACTATGACTTCTTAGGAATGAGCCTTCCTAGCACCATGGGACCACACAATCCAACCAAAAAGTTGGTCATCGATGCATCCTTCGGATTGATTTATGACCAAAAGGGAGAAATGTGGACGGAAAAGGGGCCACAATTTAACCTGACAACCTCAGGAGACTGAAAATAACCACATAAGATGGCATGAACATAATGAAAATTCATAACTAAGGTGGGCCACGGCAGGAAGTCACATCTTTAGCCTGAAGTTTTCTTCATAAAGTCAATCTTCACCTTAAGTGAGCCTGTCTATTGTCCTTATGCACCTAAAATGACATCCTTGGAATGTCAGTAATCCCTTTTCCTAGACCAGAGCAGGAAACTACAGAATCCCTCATTATTATTCTTGTCCCTTGATTAACATCTCTATGTGAACTATTAACTGTCTTATACTCACCTATGTAAAAGAAGCACCAGTCTCTCCAATGTACTGTACTTTTATCCAATCCCAGAGATTTTCCTGCTTTACTTCCTCCCACCCCCTTAATCTACCACTCATGGATTTCATGTAACCCTCCTCCGTTAATTCTATGTATAAAATAAGCTGCAAATCACCAATTGTAGTCAGTTTGACTCAAATAAACTCTTATAAGCTTTCTCTTAGGGTAGATGTTTTTTGTCAACCTTAAGAAACATCCAAACCTGTACAGAATTTTTATAAGTTTATGTGAGCCAAACTGACATATGCTGGAAAGCCAGATCTCAAATGCTCTGGAAAATAAAAGTTTTGCAGCTTCTTTTATGCATTTGAAATTAAGTAGAGAAAGTAAGGAGGATTACATGATGGTGGGAGAAAAGAGGTGGGAATTGGATTATAGGATAGTTAACAAGTTTATTTGCTCTCTTGGGGATGGTTATGGTTTATTTCAAAGGTGTGTTAACCTGGATGCACAGAAACAATGGACAGGGCTGCTTGAGGCAAAGATAAACCTTTTACTAAGGAAGTTGTAGGCCTGGGGCGTGACTACCCACCATGAGCTGCCCAGTTAGAAAGTTATGATCAGATCACCCTGTGAGGTTCCTTCCAAAGAACTGCTTTGTTTCATCCACAGTACTTTTCTATATTTTCAATGTCTCAAAATTTCAATAAATAAATCATAAAAATCAGCACACTGTTTTCCAAAAAAACAAAAGCACAGTGATCTGGACAGGGTTACATCTGTTCCGAACATTAATTTCTTATATGATTAGACACGTGGCATTAGATTGCTGCTCCCACTCACCAACTCCTGTTATTTGCAGAAAAATAAATGGGAAAAGGGACTGTAATCTAAATGAGTGGATATCACCACATCCTGACGTAGGGATGCAAGAGGGAGGCATAATCCTGGAACTCTGTCTCTGGAATGGTGAAGAATGACGTTATTAATGCAAAAACTTACAAGATGAGAGAAACAAGCCTATCATCTGGTTTAGCTCAGATCCTTAGAATACTGATCAGGATAAGGTCAACTTCGTGGATTACTGTTACCCTATTAGTTTTACTATCCGGTGGCTGAATCCTCTTATTAAACATTAACAGAGGGCCAGCCGAGTGGCTCAGTTGGTTAAGAGCTTGCACAAGAGTGCGAGCTCTGAGCAACAGAGGTTCAACTCCCAGCCCGAGCTGAGTAGTCGCTGAGCTGCCAACAGGTGGCAGGATGGCTCAGCTAAAAAGAAAAAAAAAATTAATAGTTTTTTTTCAAATATGTGTACCCATATACTACAAGGAACATTATACACGAATACAGCTGGAAAACAACTTGGTAGCTTTAAAAATGTGTACTATGGCCATTAAAAGGACAAACCAACATATGCTTTGTGATGTGATGCACTTGGGACACAATATCACACATTTGTGCTTCTTCTGTAATGCATAACCAGAATCTAATGATCAGGAAACTGTCAGACAATATCAAATTAAGGGACTTTCTACAACTGGCCTCTTCAAAAATGTCACTATCAGGAAAAACAAAGTATGAGAAACTATTCCATATTAAAAAAAGACAGGATAATTTATACAATAGGCGATCTTGGATTGGACCCTGGTGGTACATATAGCAAAATTTGAATATGCAAGTGTTACATTTCCTGAATTTGATTGATGTATACCCTTGTTTTTATGAAACACACTGAACTATTTAGTCACGAATTATATACAGACATACACACACACAGAGATGCTTCTGAACTTACAGTGGAGTTACATCCTGATAAGTTGAAAATCCTCATCGTAAGTTGAAAATATCGTAAGTCAAAATGCATTTAAAACATCCAAACTACCGAACACCATAGCTTAGCCAAGCCTACCTTAAACATGCTCAGAACACTGACATTTGGGCCGGCTGAGTGGCGCATTGGTTAAGAGCTGGCTTGGGATGCCAGAGGGCCCCGGTTCAGATACCACATATGAGGGCCAGTGACACTGCTCTCTACAGCTAAGATGCTGAACAACAGCTCAACCTGGAGCTGGGCTGCTGTGAGTTGCCCCCGACGGCGTAGGTTGCAGCCCCTGCTGCAGTGGGTTGCCATGGGCTACCGTATGTAGCCAGCAGCCAGTGTGAGCGGCCAGCAGCCACAGTGAGCGGCCACAACTAGACTGAAGAACAAAATGACAGCAACTTGTCTGTTCCCCTTCCCCCAATTCCCCAATAAAAATCTTAAAAAAAAAAAAAAGAACACT
>NW_017732228.1:116299-122602 GCF_001890085.2 Hipposideros armiger
AAAAAAAAAAAAAGAACACTGACATTAGTTGACAGTTGGGCCATTATCTTGAGTTTCATCTCAGAGTAATTGTCTTGCTCTTCTCACTCAAAGCAGCAGACACAGATGCAAAAATATAAGGCACAATATCCAAATGTGGATGGAAAACAGGCCACAGGTGAAACCTGACATGCTCAGGAGCCTGTAAATAACCACATAAGGTGGCATGAACATAAAAATTTCTAAGGTCAGCCATGGCGGGAAGTCACATCATTGGCCTGTAGGTTCCTTGACAAACGTCAATCTGTACTTTAAGTGAGACTGCCTATTGTCTTTTTGCATCTAACATAACAAACCCTTGGAATGTCAGAGTAATCCCTTTTTCCGGACTCCCCAGGGGGCATAACCCACCACAACGAGCAAGAGTCTACAAAATCTCTCATTATTATCTTATTCCCCCAAAACTATCTCTATATGCTGTAAAATGCTATTAACTATCCTGTACCCACCAATGTAAAAGAAGTGTGTGTGTGTCTCCGTTTTACTTTTTTTTTTTTTTAAGCTGAGCCATTCTGCTACCTATTGGCAGCTCAGCAGCAGCTCAGCTCGACCCAGGAATCAAACCGCTGTTGCTCAGAGCTCTCCATTTTACTTTTTATTCAATCCCAAAGATTTCCCCGCTTTGCTTTCTCCCACCCCCTTAATCTACAACCAATGGATTTCATGTAACCCTCCTCCTTTGATTCTAATGGATAAAATAAGTTGCAAAATGGCCATTTTCTGGAGCATTTTCTGAACCTGTTGAGACTTTGCTTTCCAGCAATTGTCATCAGTTGGCCTCAAATAAACCCTTATAAGCTTTTTCTTAGGCTGGATGTTGTTTCATTGACACAAAAAATGCTGGTAACACAGTACACTGTACAGTATTGATTGTTTACCCTCTTGGTCTTGTGGCTAATTGGGAGCTGTGGTTCACTGCCATTGCCCAACATCACAAGGGAGTACAAGAGAGTACTGTATTGCAAACTGCATATCGCTAGCCTGGGAAAACATCAAAATTCAAAGTATAGTTTCTACTGAATACATATCATTTTTGCATTATCATAATATAAAAAAATCTTAAGTTGAACCATCATAAGCCAGGGACCGTCAGTGGGTGGAAAGTGATAAAGCAAATATAGCAAAATGTTAACAATTGGTGAATCTAAGTGAAGGAAGTTTATTGTACTATTCTTGCAACTTATTACTTATTATATTTGAAATTTCTTCAAAATAAAAAGCTAGTATTAAGGATGTGTGAGGGGGTAACCAGTTAGCTCATTTGGTTAAAGCATGGTGCTGATAACACCAAGGTTGCCCGTTCGATCCTGAGCATGGGCCACTGTGAGCTGCGCCCTCCTTAAAAAAGAGTCAACTATGCCATTGTAGCATGAAAGCAATGTGTAACCAATGACCATGGCTGTTCCCCAATAAAATTTTTAAAAAAAGAATGTGTGAACGCTTTGACCCATAATTCTACTACTAGGAGTCTATCCTAAAAATAAAGTTTTCAAAAGTCTTTGCCTTTATAATTGAGAAAAAAATTGGGGCTTGAAGCAAAGTCTGGAAGGATTTTTGCCCTAATTTTCTGAATAATTCCCTCTAAGTGGGTCCTGGAAATGAAGTTGAAAATGCAAAGACCCATTCAAAAGCATTCCAAATAAATTATGTAGATGCTCCACCTTAAAGGAGGTGGGGCATAACTCCTCACTCCTTAAGTGTGAGCTGCATATAGTACTTCCAAAGATGCAGTATGGAAAGGAGTGGTTGGGAATAACTTTATAGTGGAGAAATCAGCCAGGTGGTCAATGTCAACATCAATAATAAAAAATGATGTGTACAGCGTGAACCCTTGATATGACGTGATGAAAATGACACTTTACCTCTATGATTTTCCTACCCCAAACCCATTAACTATCAACCAATGATGAGAAAAATTCCAATAGAGGTGCATCCTACAATATACCTAACTACTACCCCTCAAAACTGTCAAGGTTATCGAATACAAGGAAAGGTTAAGAAATTGTCACAGTCAACAAAGAAACAGGAGACGTGACAATGAAACGAAATGTATCCTTCATGGGATCCTGGAACAGAAAAAGGGCATTCAATTAAAACTAAGGAAATCCAAATAAAGTATGGAAATTAGTTAACACATCAATATTGTTACAATTTGTTACAATTAACTGTAACAAATGCATCACTAATGTAAGATGTTAATAACAGAGGAAACTGCTTTTCACTAAGATGGCACTGAAAGCAAAGAAGCCCCTGCCCCTCCCAAAGCCAAAGCCAAAGCCAAAGTCAAAGCATAGGCTCTAAAAGCAAAAAAAGCAGTGCTGAAAGGCATCCACAGCAACAAAAAAGGAGAAAATCCTCATGTCATCCACCTTCTGAGGGCCCAAGACACTGCGGCTCCCGAGGCAGCACAGATATCCTGGTAGGGCACCCGCAGGAGAGAGAACCTTGACCACTAGGCCATCATCAAATTCCCCTTAACTACCCAGTTAGCCATTAAGGAGATAGAAGATAATACACTTGTGTTCATTGAGGATGTCAAGGCCAACAAGCACCAGATCAAACAGGCTGTGAAGAAGCTCTATGACATTGATGTCGCCAAGGTCAACACCCTGATCAGGCCAGATGGAAAGAAGGCATATGTTCGACAGGTGCCTATGATGCTTTGGATGTTGCCAACAAAATTGGGATCATCGGGGCGGTCGGTAAACTCAGATGATTAGATCCCAGTGCTCATAACACCAAGGTTGCTGGTTTGATCCCACATGGGCCACTGAGATGCGCCCTCCACAACTAGATTGAAACAACTACTTGACTTGGAGCTGATAGGTCCTGGAAAAACACACTGTTCCTCAATTAAAAAAAAAAAAGGATAATCTAAACTGAGTCCAGCAGGATAATTCTAAATATAAAATTTTTCACTGTAAAAAATAAAAATAAAAAATAACGTGAAACTGTGTGAGGGGGAGAAGTGTATATGAGAACTCTCTGCTCTATCTGCTTAATTTTTCTGTAAATGCAAAATTTCTAAAATTAAAGTCTATTAATATATGATTGTTGCGTTTGCTTCCATTAACACCAGCAAAATAAAATACTAAATTCTGGTTTTGTATAAATATTTAAAGCTTTTTTAAAAAGCTGCAAGGGCTGTAATGCTGGAGAAACCTGATCAGAACTCATCTTCCCTCTCTTTTGCTAAGTGGAAGGTTCTTGAGAAAAACAGCCAAGAAATCAAGCACCTGCGATGTAAAAACACTGCGCCAGGCGCTCGCGCATGCGCCCATTCAGGGAAGGGCGGAGCGGGGGCGGGACTTCCTGGGACCTGCTCTCTTCCCACTGTTTGAGAAGGCTCACGTGTCTGGGCTGCCCGGTCACCTGGCAGGAACCGGAACCTGGGGTTATTAAAGCAAAGGCAGGCAGCTCCTGCGCTGGCTTTTCCTTTCCGGTTTCTTCCACCGTCTTCCTCAATCCTAAACTCGAGGTGCCCACTCGCTTAGTATCGCTTTCGCCATGGCCCTCAGCGATGCCGACGTGCAAAAGCAGGTGAGGAGGATGGGGTAGGGTCTCGCGAAGCCGCGGCGCCGGTCCCGGGGTGATGGGCTGGAGCCCAGCTCAGGGCGGGCGCGGGCCTTGGGCAGCCCAGATGCCGGAGGAGGGTCCCTTGCCCCAAGTCCCCGGGTCCTGGCCCCGGGTCCTGGTGGTCTGTCTGCAGGAAGGAGTCTTGCTGACCCGGGATTCGCCCCGTAGCTCTTGTGACTTCTGCTCAAGGCTGCGCGTCGCATCCTTGAACGCCGTGGCGCCTTTGGCTCCCCAACGGCTCCCTGTTTTCCCAGGGTACTTGCTGTGCTTGGTAGAGCAGAGCTTTGAAAACCGGGATTGAAAACAGCCTCATCACTTGATTTTTAATCCTGAGGGAAGGGTTCACAGTACGCGAACGGAAAGAGTGCTTGATGGGAGAGAGAGCCACTTCCAGTGTTTTGAGGTCATTCACTTTTTGAACTGTTAATCTTCTTCATCTTGGAGGAGTCTCCTCTAGCATCATGAATTGTTTGGTTGGACATTAATATTTGTCAAATGCAGACCTCTTTTTATTAATATTTATGAGCCTCAGCCACCTAACAGTGTTTGGCACAAAGTAGATGAGTCAGGGTTTATGGGGAAAGTTGTTAAGTTGTGAATATACATCAATTTTGCAAGTGTATAACTAGTTCTGGGAGACTTTTTTTGTTTTAAAATGAGCCATACATTCAAGTTTATAGGCATTTGGAATGTTATAATGCAAAAATGTCTTAGGAGAATATTGTGACATTGAAGTGCCTATAACATGAGAAAAAGTCGTTTCCATTCGTCCTGCCAATAGATATTCTGAAACCAGGGTCCTTGCATTTAGTAGTTATTTTGCCAATCTGGTTTTCAGAGAAGGAAACTTAAGGCTGCAATTTAATCTCCACATAATTTAGAGAACTAAGTCTACTTTTTGAAGTAACTAGGAAAATTCCCTGACTAAAGCTCACTCACTGGCTTATGAATCTTCTTAGATGAGCAATACAATGTTTTTTCCTTGGATATTTCCATTTCCTTGAAAATATCTTTTCATTTTATTTTTAACATAATATACACTAAGAAGAATGGAGTGTTTCTTCATTTCAATGATTCTTGTGCTAATCACAAAGTAAAAATGGGTAAAAACATAGCATCTATGGAGAAGTTTAAGAAATCTTGCAGTGTTCTTACAGAACAGTGGGCTTTTTGAACATTTATCTCAGTTGCTTCTAATTTTTACTGTAGGAAAAACTTGATGCAGTGGAAAAGTACAATGTCCATCAGACTCTAATAGTCCGTCCAATCATTAGTACCAACTCTCTTTTGTTTCTTTATCCTCCCCCCTTGTTATAATATATTGAACACTCAGGCTTCCCCAGACAATACATTGTAAAGATAAAGCAGTGTATTTCCTTGGAATCTAGACACAAACCATTCTTTCTGTAAAACTGAAAGAATGAAGAAATCTTACCTGTTGTTTGTACCCCAGCACGCACTACCATGAGCTCCTGGAGGGCAGTGCGTTTTCAGCTGTGAATAGGCCAAGTGCTAGGTGCATAGTAGGTGCTTAATAAATCCTGGATTTCCTGACTTCTTCCCCATTGTATTAAAATACTTGTATATATTTGCATTTTTGTCTGGGGAGTATGGTCATTTATTTTATCAGACTTTCAAAGGAATCTACCTGACTCCAAAAAACTTAAATTACTGGGTTAAGCAGAAAGAAGAAAAGTATTTTTTAAAGGCAAGATTTTTCTTCTTTAGGGGTGGAGTTAAATGTCCTTAAGGGGTTGACTTATTGGAACTCTTAAAGACAGAATATGATCATGTTGACTGTAAACAGGCTTCTCTGACCTGGGTTACAATTAGTACCATTTGCTCTAGGCTGTCAAATCTGGTAGCAGATTGTCCAGATTGAGTGATAAGGCAGATAATGCAGACTTGAATCAGGCTTCACCCTTAAAGGCCAAGTGTGCCTTGTAGTATTTATAAACACCTGTTTTGATTACTGTATTTAGTTGAACTACTTTTAAAATTCCAGACTGAGTTCACTGAGGCTTCAATCTGAACTTGGGGAGATATTCCTCACCATGAAAACACACACACACATACATGTGCATGTGGATGTGTAGGGGGCTGATCCTTTTTGCAAGGTCACAGTGATTTTCGGTACATGTACTCGTAACTCTGGATTAGGTGCCTCAAATATTTTAAGACTTGAGATTTTATAAGTATTGTTACTTACAAAATACAGTCTGATTATAATAATTATTTTGACTCCTCAAAAGAAGGGTAGCTTTTGAAACTAAAGTAAAACAATATTGAATGTCAACGGTACCGAAAATAAATAAATAAATAAATAAATAAATAAACAAGGTAGCTCCTAAGAATTTGGATAAAAATATTTGTCTTCTCGGGATGGCCGGTTAGCTCAGTTGGTTAGAGCACAGTGCTCATAACAGCAAGTTGCCGGTTCGATCCCCATATTGGCCACTAGAAGCACCCTTCACAACTAGATTGAAACAACTACTAGACTTGGAGCTGATGGATCCTGAAAAATTAACTATTCCCCAATTAAAAAAAAAAAAAAATATATATATATATATATATCTTTCTAAAACCATACTGTATATTTTCTTTAAGATATTGATGCCGCAAGGTTGTATTCTTAAATCACTTTAAAAAAATTGTATCAATAGGCCGGCCGAGTGGCACGTTGGTTAA
>NW_017732228.1:123362-203122 GCF_001890085.2 Hipposideros armiger
GTGGAGGGCAGTGTCACTGGCCCTCATATGTGGGATCCGAACCGGGGCCCTCTGGCGTCCCAAGCCAGCTCTTAACCAACGCGCCACTCGGCCGGCCCTGTTGTAACCATTTTTAAATGTACAGTTCAGTTAGTATTAAGTATATTCACATTCTTGTGAAACAAATCTTAACTCACTTTTGTACACCTATGTGTACCTTGGATTTATGGCACCTTTGTGTTACACAGAGAAGCTGGAAATTGTTTCCAGATTGTTAAGCTCTAGAAAGTACTTGGGATACGTTAGAAGGCTTAAAACTCTCAACAGATACTCATTCATGCACAAATATTTATTTATGGTGGCAGTAGTGTCATGTTCTGGGATTACAGTGATGAAAAGACAAGAATCCCAATTCCCGGGCTGGCCGAGTGGCGCATTGGTTAGGATTTGGCTTGGGATGCCAGCTCTGAGCAGCAGGGCCCTGGTTCGGATCCCACATGAGGGCCAGTGACACTGTGCCCTTTACAGCTAAGATGGTGAACAACAGCTCGACCTGGAGCTGGGCTGCCGTGAGTCGCCGGCGATGGCATAGGCTGCTGTGGGGCTGTCCGGCAGCGGGCGTGAGCTTTTGTGAGCCACCGTGAGTGGCCATCCAATGGCCAGCAAGCGACTGCCTCAGCCGGGAAGAGCGCAATGATAATACCAACATGGGCCAGTGAAGCGATGTCCTCCACAACTAGACTAAAGAACAAAAGGACAGCAACTTGTCTATTCCCCTTCCCTGATTCCCCAATGCTGTTCCCCTCCTCCAATTCCCCAATAAAATCTTGAAAAAAATAAAATAAAATCCCAGTCCTCATGGATCTTACCTTTAAGTGGGAGAATTAATAAACAATGAATTAATAACCTGGATGTCCTATCTGTATATTTTTAATCAGCTACTTTATTTTTTATTTATTTATTTTTTCAGGTAGGCCCCTATGAAATGAAACTACCAATGAGTTTGATTAGCTGTGTTTGTATATTCACTTGGGTATATTTTACATCTGCTGCTAGAGACAGTACTCCCTTACGAGTATAAGTTGGATCAGTTACTCCAAGCTCCTTTCAGAAGACTTTGGTGGACTTATTCTCCAATTGTAGCCAGAGATCTAAAACAAGTTCCTAGCCTTATATTTTAGTTGAGGACAGGGAAAGTAAACACGCAGTTATGAATATATGTTCAAGTACAGGAAGTACAGAGTGCCCTAGATGCACACAGGTGGGAGGTTCAGGGAAGATTTTCCAAAGGAGCTGATGGGTAAGCAAGATAAGGTTTGAGAAGTTAACTAGGTGGAGAGGGGGAAGAAGATTGTTGCAAGTGTGAAGGAATGGTATGTTTGAAGTCTTGGAAGTTGAAAGAGAAAGGTGAACTCAAGGAACTGAAAAACTGAAGTAATTGCAGTAAACAGCAGTCCCCTTTATCCTCAGGGGATAAGTTCTGACATCCCCAGTGGATGCCTGAAACTGTGGATGGAACTGAACCCATATGTACTACGTTTTTCTATACATACATACCTTTGATAAAGTTTAAATTATCTATTAGGCACAGTAAGAGATTAACAATAATAAAGTAGAAAATTTTAACAATGTGCTGTCATAAAAGTTACGTGAATGTGGTCTCTCAAAATATCTTGTACTCACCCTTGTGATGATGTAAGATGATCAAATGCCTTAGTAAGTCAGGAATTTTCACCTTTTCACTTAAAGGAAGCACTGTATGGCTTCTCTTTGGCGTATCTGAATGTCAGCATCACTACTTTTTTTTTTTTCTTAAGATTTTATTGGGGAATTGGGGAAGGGGAATAGCCAAGTTGTCCTTCAATCTTAGTTGTGGAGGGCGCAACTAGCTTAGCTCCAAGTCCAGTTGCTATCCCGTCGCCCATAGGCAGCTCGTGGCCACTGCGCTCAAGGTGCTGTTGTTCAGTCTTAGTTGCGGGTGGGTGTAGCCCACCATCCTATGTGGGAATCGAACTGGCAATCTTGTTGTTGGAGCACATGCTCTCACCAGCTACGCCATCCTGCCATCTGTTGGCTGCTCAGCTTGGGCGCAGCTCACTGGCCCATGTGGGAATCGAACTGGCAACCCTGTTGCTCAGAGCTCGCACTCTTGAGCAAGCTGTTAACCAGCTGAGCCACTCAGCTGGCCCCAGCATCACTAATCTTGCGCTTTGGGGCCATTATTACATAAAAGAGGTTATATGACCACAAACACTGTGATACTATGACAGTGATAACCAAGACTGCTACTAAGTGACTAACAGCGTGGTTACCCTGGACAAAGGGATAATTCATATCCTGGGTGGGATGGAGTGGGACAGCATGAGATTTCATAATGGCCCACAATTTAAAACTTATGAATTGTTTATTTCTGGAATTTCCCATTTAATAATTTTGGACCACGGGTAACTGAAACCGGGGAAAGCGAAATTGCAGATAAGGGGAGACTACTGTATGACAGGAGCTAAGAGTCTGAAGAGTGGCGAGGGGTGAAGGTTGTTTCAAATGATACTGGAAAGGTAAGCTATGTACCTTCTAAAGTCTGCACTTTATCATATGAGTAGGGAGTGTGATGCATCATGAGAGGCATTTTAAAAGGATCTTTCTGGTTGAATGTTGATTAGAGGTAAGAAGATTGAGAGAGCAGGAGGGCAAATTTGGAAGCTGTTGAGGTAATTCAGCGAGAGATGATAGCAAGGACTAGAGTCCTGGCTGAAGATGGAGAGGTAGGTATACAAATCAGAGAACTATTAGAAGAGAATTGATAGGGCTAGGCAAGTGATTGGATGTGAGGACTAAGATACAAGGAAGAGTGAAAGTTGGGTGTTGGTGCTAACCCTTAAGACAGGTCAAAGTAGGAGGTAGGTAGGAGTGATTAGTAAGCAGTTCATTATTTAATATGTTGGATTTAGGTTACTGTGAGTAGAGGATCCAAAAATTCTGCCTGGGAAGCAGAGGAAGAAAAGTATGGCCCCAAAGGAGACTGTGAAGGAGAACAAGGAAGTCATGGAAGCAAAGGGAAGGGCTTATTTAAGAAAGGAGGGTGGTCAGGGCCGGCCCAGTGGCTCAGTTGGTTAAGAGCTCGCTCAAGAGTTTGAGCTCTGAGCAACAGCGGTTCGATGCCCGGCCCGAGCTGAGCAGCCATTGAGCTGCCAACAGGTGGCAGGATGGCTCAGCTGAAAAAAAAAAAAAGAAAGAAAGGAGGGTGGTCAACTTATCAAGAGATGTTGAAAGATCAAGTAAGATAGGCCAAGATTTAAGGGCAAGGAGATGGTTGTCATTTTATGAGAGTAATTTTGGTGGAGTGGAGGGGTAGAAGTCAGATTGAAGTCTGGGAAGTAGGAGGCAAGAAAGCTGAAAGAGTAAATATAAGTAGCTCTGATAATATTGTATTAGAGATGGAGAAGACAGAAGAGCTAGTTGAAGGGGGTATGAAATAGATATATATTTAGTCCTCCCTTTCCCATAGACCCAAGTTCCTTGAGAGTAGGATAATGTCCTGTTGACCTATGTTATTGAGTATTGCATATGGTCCACTTGCCAGAGCAAATTCCAGATTGTAAGTTCCCTGAGGACAGAAGCTGATTTATCCTTGTACACACTGACTGACTGGCACATAATATACATTCAATAAATGGTTGATTGTTGAATGAATCAGAAAAGATATTTTCTTGTTATATTCAAAAATAAAATAATCTTTTTTTTCCCTTATAGATTAAGCATATGATGGCTTTTATTGAACAAGAAGCCAATGAAAAAGCAGAAGAAATAGATGCAAAAGTAAGATTCCATTTTCTAGGTTTAAGAAGTCATTGAAGTTTCATATTGTTTTGCTTTGCTACATAGTAATTAGTAAAATTGTTTAACAATACATTACATAGGACTAATAAGAATATCTCATCTTTAACAAAAATAACTTTTTCTTTCTAAACATTCTGATGGCCAGTAAGTGTCCTAAAATTTTATGGCAGGAAATAAAAAAGTAATGTATGAGGGGAGAAAAAGACACATTTTCTTTGGAGAATTCCAAATAATATGTAGGTAACTTTTCTCATGAAGAACTTGGAGCTTAAATCTTCTCCGCAACCACCGTCTTCACCAGAGTGTGGGCTGAACTTAGGAACCAATCTCAGAGTATGGAAAAAGCATGAATAGTAACTTTCCAGTGGGTAAATGTCACTTAACCAAATGCTCCAAGACGTCACCAGCAATATGGTAATTCAGGTTACCCCAAACTATGACAGGGGGAGGACACTTCACCTCTGGTGTCCTTCCCTAGAACCCATAACACTGGCCTAATTACTAAAAAAAAAAAAAAATCTGACAACCCCAAATTAAGGGACATTCTACAAAATATCAGTGCTCTTCAAAACTATCAAGGTCATGAAAAACAAGGAAAGACTGAAGAAATTGTCATAGATCAGAAGAGATTTAAGGAGACACAACGACCAAATAAAATATGGTATCCTGGATATTCTGGAACAGAAAAAGACATTAGGTAGTAACAAGGGAAACTGAATAATGTGTGGATTTTCGTTAATTGTAATGTATCTGTTAATTTCTTAGTTTGGACAAATCATGCATGTAAGGGGTTTAAAAATATTTTTGCAACTTTTCTGTAAATCTAAAATATTGAAACATATTAAAAATAAAAAATAAAAGAAATTGAAAAAAAACCCAGAAAAGTAATGGATGGGTTGATTTTCTCATGGAGTCCAGCTTTCAGACATTTAGCATCTCTGACTAATTGTGATAGTTGGTTAGGGGAGGGTATAATATTTTGCTTCTTTTATTAATTTGCATTGTTATAAAAAATAGTGTGGAAATATGTAAGGTAGGGCTGGCCGAGTGGTGCATTGATTAAGAGCTGGCTTGGGACGCCAGTGCTGAGCAGCAGGGCCCCGGTTCGGATCCCACATGAAGGCCAGTGACACTGCCCTGTACAGTTGAGATGGTGAACAACAGCTCAACCTGGAGCTGGGCTACCGTGAGTCGCTAGTAACGGCATACACTGCAGTCCCTGCTGCAGTGGGCTACTGTGAGTGGCTGGCAGCCAGCGTGAGCAGCTGGCAGCCTGTGTGAGCTGCCAAGAGCCGCTGTGAGCAGCCGTCCAGAGACCAGCGACCGATCTGCCTCATCCAGGAAGAGCACAATGATAATACCAACATGGGCCAGTGAAGCAACGTCCTCCACAACTAGACTGAAGAACAAAACAACAGCAACTTCTCTGTTCCCATCCCCCCAATTCCCCAATTAAAAAAAAAATTGTATAAACATAACATAAAATTTACTGTTGTAACCATTTAAAAAAAAATTTTTTTTTAATAGGGGAATTGGGGGGATGGGAACAGCGCTGGGGAATTGGGGAGAGGGGAACAGACAAGTTGCCGATGTTTTGTTCTTCAGTCTAGTTGTGGAGGACGTTGCTTCACTGGCACAAGCTGGCACCATCATTGCGCTCTTCCCGGACAAGGCAGATCAGTCGCCGGCTTCTGGACGGCCGCTCATGCTGGCTGCTGGCTACATACAGTAAGTAGCCCGTGGCAACCCACTGCCACGGGGGCTGCAGCCTACGCCGTCGCTGGCGACTCACAGGCAAGGCAGCCCAGCTCCAGGTTGAGCTGTTGTTCAGCATCTTAGCTGTGGAGGGCAGTGTCACTGGCCCTCATATGTGGGATCCGAACCGGGGCCCTNCGATGGCATAGGCTGCAGCCCCTGCTGCAGTGGGCTGCCATAAGCTACAGTATGTGGCCGGCAGCCAGCGTGAGCAGACGGCAGCTGGTGTGAGCTGCCAAGAGCCGCAGTGAGTGGCCGTCCAGAGGCAGGCGACCGATCTGCCTCATCCAGGAAGAGCACAATGATAATACCAACATGGGCCAGTGAAGCAACGTCCTCCACAACTAGACTGAAGAACAAAAGGACAGCAACTTGTCTGTTTCCCCTCCCCGAATTCCCCAATAAAATCTTAAAAAAAAAAAAAGAAATATGTAAGGTATAAAATGAAAGCTGTCATCACAAAGGTGATAGTCAGCATTTAGAAATTGTATAGATATTTCTAGTTCACATTGTTTGTATACACAGAAGTTCTTTAGGAAGTACCCAGATTTTCTAAACTTTCAATTCCGTGTTCTTTTCATTAGCCCTCTAGTAAGCAAATGGATTAAATTTAGAATACAAATTTTTTTTTTCATATACAGAATATTCTACTTGATCATGTCCTTTGTAATTTTATTGCTGGGTACTATTCGCGATCAAATTTTTAGTCTTCTGGTTCATCATTTATGATGAAAATCACTGGTCTTTCCTTTTGAATAAATCATAAGTAATCTTTGAAGATGAATCATAATTTCCTGTTTTAGATTTGAAATAAGGTGATTGTATTCAAGTACCTGTTGTCACCAGCTGCTTAAAATAAAATTGTCAAAATCTGGTGTCATGAATTAATTCTTTCCCTCGTAGGCAGAAGAAGAGTTCAACATTGAGAAAGGTCGTCTTGTGCAAACCCAGAGACTGAAGATTATGGAGTACTACGAGAAGAAAGAAAAGCAGATAGAGCAGCAGAAGAAAATGTAAGTAGGTCCTGATCACAGTATTACACTAAGGAAGCTTTACAAAGTCACTGACTGGGACAAGAGGAAAGAGCAGGTGCTTTGGAGTCAAGCAAATATGGGTTCAGGTCATAAATGGATCTGACTTTGGGCAAGTTGCTTCTCTTTCCTCCTTTGTGAAAATAGAAGCCTCACAGGATTATTGAAAGATAAATTGAGTAACTGATATGAAATTGCTTGACATTTGGTAAGCACTTAATGAGTATTTTTCTTATCTTTAAAAATAAGTTGGTAGAAACTACTAAATGTATTTTAGTGGTATTCTCTTTGGGGTATGTACAAAGAGAAGTATTTGTATATACATAGGAAGCAATATTTTTCTTTCTGTATAGTTTTTGTTTTCTATGCTGTACTGATACAATTTTTTCATACCTTTTGCAGTCAGATGTCCAATTTGATGAATCAAGCAAGGCTCAAAGTCCTCAGAGCGAGAGATGACCTTATTACAGTGAGTAATTAGCCCCTCTTAGTTACAAAATTACAAAATGCTTATTTGCCTATTATAGAGAATTCACTAGTTAACATTAGCCAATTAAGGAGTTGAATGATTTTTAGAGAGCAAACATTTGGTCAGCAAATCATCATGCTAGGTATTTTAACAAACACAAAAATGAGTAAGATACTTGCTCTGTGTCAAGGACCTTGTGCTTTAACAGCTCGTCTACTCCTGGATCGTACAGCGCATTATGAGTGGACTCTACAACATATGAGAGTGATAGGCATTAAGGAGGCTAGAAAGGTAGGCTAGTGTTGGTACAAGGGCCATGAGTGCAGGCCAGAGAGCTTTGCCTATTTTCAATAGAAAGCCGCTGAAGTTTTTATTTTATTGTATGGGGATTATCATAAATAAGGGTCACGTATGAGTGTGTAGGCTAAATTTAACAGGGAAGCAGTTAGACACAAGAAAACCATTGTCATTCTAGGAAGAAGGCAGAAATCTGCAGAAACATCCCACTTAGTTGAGAAAGCCTAGAGGTATTTGAGTTATATTCAGGAACTAAACAAGGATGCCTGCTGCTTCCACTGGTATTCGTTGTTACTGCAGAGGCGCTAGATTCCTTATAAAATGGAGAAATAAGAATTATATAAATATTGGAAAGCAAGAAACAATGACCAGTTTTGCAGATATGATCGTCTACTCAGAAAATACAATATCCAAAAAACAGTAAGAACTAGTAATTATTTCAAAAGGTGACTTGTGACTTGCTACAAAGAGCATACAGAAATTAAGAAATTAAGTTTTCTTTCTATATGACAACAATAACCAGTTAGCAAGTAAAATTAAAAGTAGATCTTTTTATAATTGCTACAAAATTATTAATTATTAAATTATTGGGAATAAATGCAAGTGAATAAGACCTATATGAAAAAACTATAAAAGTTGAATAAATGGAAAATATACCACATTCTTAGATGATTAAAGAAACAAACTAATGTAAGATGTCGATTCTTAGATGAATCTGGCATCGTGTCAGTGTTGGCACATTTTACAGGAAGATGTTTTAGACATTGACTACTGATTGACTCCTCCTCTTCCAAGTTCAATAGAGTTCCTGTGTTGACTGCAAAATGTTAATGTTACCTAGTGTCTTCATTAAAATGTTGAGCTTCAGTAATCAGTAGTTGATTTTCTTCCAGTGGGTTCAGATTCCTTTAGCATCCTGAATTGATTGACCTCATATAAGCTGCTCTTAGAGTAATATTATGAGTTTAGGGAAGGTAGTTTGTTGTGGAAAAACCTGAGTTTAAGCGAGTCAGCTTTGAGTTTAAATTTCATCTCTGCCATGTTAGTTTGGGTCAAGGATGATTTTTGACCCTCCATTTCCTCTTTAGTATATTAATTATGATACTTGGTTCAGGGGGTTCCTATGAGGATCAAATGAGAATGCATTTAAACCCTCTAGCTTGGGGCAGCTGGTTAGCTCAGTTGGTTAGAGCGCAGTGCTCATAACACCAAGGTTGCCGGTTCGGTCCCCAGCTGGGCCACTGAGTTGCGCCCTCCACAGCTAGATTGAGGCAATTACTTGTCTTGGAGCTAATGGGTCCTGGAAAAACACATTGTTCCCCAATAAAAAAAAATTAAAAATAAAAATAAATAAATAAATCCTCTAGCTTAACAACGTGGCATACAGTATTTAAGGCATACAGTATTTAAGGAATGTTAGCTCCTTTCCCCGCCCCATCTCCTCCAATGGTAACCCTTTCATCTCATAATATGCCTAGGGAGTTAAAATATTCTCTCAGTTTGTTGGTGCCATTGCCGAGAAAGCCCCTTGACCAAAAGTTGCTGCTTTGATATTTATGCCAAGTCAAAAATGACAACTGTGACAGCTACTTGTGTATATGCCATTATTTGTACAACTCAAGAGTTTAGAGGCATATAGCTTAAATGTCTCAGCCAGCAGTATTCCTAAATTTAAGTACCAAGGGTTATAACACATACTGTTAAATATCATGATCTTGACCAGTTATGCTGTCTTTTTGAAGAGTAGTGATATATTAAAAATGGAAAGGACCCTGAAAAAGATCATCTAATATACTATAGAAACATATTTGATGACACTCTCTGCTGGTGCACTGTCTGGTGGCATGCTTAGGTTTTGTAGCCAGATGTAAATAACCCAATAGATTAGACTTCAGTTTTAATGATTTTTTATTTTTATTTTTTCTTTGACCTGATATTTTTCATCTACTTTTTAATATTTTGTTAGCCATTTTTTTTTCTAACTTCAAAATAATTAATTTAAATTTTTTGTTGAATGTGTTTTTTGGAAACTGCTTGAAATCCTTTTTTTTAAGGTTTGTTTTTTTTTTAATTGGGGAATTGGGGGAGGGGAACAGTGTTGGAGAATTGAGGGAGGGGAACAGCCAAGTTGTTGTCCTTCAATCTTAGTTGCAGAGGGTGCAGCAAGCAAGCTCAGTCCAAGTCCAGTTGCGCCACTCAGCTCAAGGTGCTGTGTTCAGTTAGTTGCGGGTGGGCGTAGCCACCATCGCATGCGGGAGTTGAACAGGCAACCTTGTTAAGAGCGCGCGCTCTACCCCCTGAGCCACCCGGGCAGCAGCTCAGCTCAAGGTGCTGAGTTCAGTCTTTAGTTGCGGGTGGGCATAGCCCACCATCTCGAACAGGCAACCTTGTTGTTAGGAGTATGTGCTCTCACCAGCTGAGCCATCCTGCCACCTGTTGGCAGCTCAGCGGCAGCTCAGCTCGGGCGCAGATCACTGGCCCATGTGGGAATTGATCTGGCGATCTATTGCTCAGAGCTCACACTCTTGAGCAAGCTCTTAAACTGAGCCACTCGGCCGGCCCTTTAAATCCTTTTAAATATATAAAGAATTACTAGTGTGGCTCCATTAAGGAAATTTTAGGTGTCTTGGATAAGAAAACTTGGTACCTAAAATTTGGATCATACATTCATTTATCAAATACCTGAATGCTCACTTAGTGGCAAGTGTGACTCCTAAGTACTAGGGACATAATAAAATCAAGTCCTCACCTTTGTGAATTTAACATCCTAGTAGGTTGACTATGAGTTGTGTTTTTTAAAAATTCTGGGTGTGTGTGTTTCTTTTTTCTATTTTTCTATATTTTTTTACTTTTTCAATACCAGTGCTTCTCAGCTTTTTCCCCTCTCTCCAGAATAGTCACACAATTGTTCTACTTTTTAGTAACATCTCTCATTGTACACAGTGATTTTCAGATTTTTGAGGGAGAGGATATAGAAAGTGCAGTTGTATGGAATGAACGTGTTTTACTTTTATAATTGGGAAAGATTCAACTTTGGATAGTTTTTCAAAATACCGTTATTTATCGTTTTCTTCAAGAGATGGGCTAGAGGAAAAGGATGAAATTTCATAACTTTGAAATACAAATCGGCAGTTCTAGGTCATACCACATATCTTTCCCAAGTTTAATAGACCCCATAGTAGCCAAAGACTTTGTCTGCTTACCTCAGAAATCATCACAAACAAAATTCTGTGTTCAATACTAACTTCATATTTTAGTTTTCATTTCTAAATGTTTTCAATTGAGCTGGGTTCCCTTGAGGCAGTAAGCTGTTTGAACTTCAGAGTGTACTTATGCTTGTCTCTTGCTTGCTAAGCTCTATACAGGTCTGCAGTCTAACTGGGTCCAGACTAGAGAGTGTATGTATGTATAGGCCGACCTCAGAGATACTGCAGGTTTGGCTCCCAACCACCGCTTTAAAGCGAGTATTGCAATAAAGTGAGTTGTAATCTTTTTGCTGGTGGAGGGTCTTGTCTTCAGTTTGTAAATACTGCAATATGAAGTGCAGTAAAGTGAAGCACGATAAAATGAGGTGTGCCTGTGCCACCTTTGGGGTGTGACATTAAAAAAATTAGTCAGTAGCTAGGAGACGGGATGGAGATAGCAACAAGAATAAAAAACAGTCCTTAATTTGACCACACATGCAGGAAATGGAGGTAGCTTGGTAGAGTGGGGCGTAGTAGGTGGCGAGGCCTGAGAAAGACGTTCGTGTTCAATTAAAAGAGCCAGGAATGACTGCTGAAGAGTAAGGAATTTATCCTTTGGTGAGTTCTCAAACTTTTAATGGGCATAAAAATCACCTGGAGGAACTTGTTAAAGTGCAGACTCTCAGCCCCATTTCCAGAGACTTTTCTTTTGTTGTCAGGAATCAGCATTTAAAAAAGCCGCTCAGAGTAATCTTGATGTAGGTGGTTAGGGAACGGCACTGAAAAATACTGCTGTAGGCTTAGATTTGTGTTAGAGAAAGAGAAGTGGTGACAGCGAGGACCACATAACCAGGAAATTATAGCTTAATTTTTTTTTTTAACTTTTATAAGAGTTTATTTGTGCTAAACTGATGACATATGCCAGGGAGCAAGATCTCAGATGCTCCCAGTTATGGCTTAAATTTCAAGTCTAGAAGTAGAAAGGTCTAAACCACAGCAGCAGCAAAAAAGATGAAGAACAAGCAAGAGCCTCATTCCAGAGATACTACAGAGTCTGTAGGACTTGGTGACCTGCACGTTGCAATGAGTGAGTGGAGAGCAGGGATCAAGAGTGACTTCAAGGGCCGGCCGAGTGGCTCAGTTGGTTAAGAGCTCACTCAAGAGTTTGAGCTCTGAGCAACAGCGGTTCGAGTCCAGCCAGAGCTGAGCAGCCGCTGAGCTGCCAACAGGTAGCAGGATGGCTCAGCTAAAAAACAAAACAAAACAAAAGAGTGACTTCAGGGTTACAGGGTTATGCAACTGGGTAGATGGATGAAGGTTATAGATACAGGATGAGGAGCAGGCGAGGGATGATGATAAACCTTGGAGTTGGGCTTAGGAGAGAGGCTGGGATATATGTGGACAGCACATGGTTCTAGGTGGAGCTCTGGCTTTGGATGAGGTCCCCAAGGTTGTGGGTGTGTAGAATTAGAAGGAAGAGAGTCAAGTAAACAAGCTGAGAAGCATCAAATGTAACGTGCTGGAAAAAAGATTTTTAAGGAAACCTGGGGGGAAAGCAGTCGTGTTCTGGGAGAATAAGGAGAAGCCAAGGGAACAGAAAACTTGAAGAACAAAATGGTAATTGAATGTAGCATCCAATGCTTCAAGGAATCAGAGTGGGAAGAGCACAGCGATCTTCAGATTTGGCATCAGGGTTTCACTTCCGACGTTTGCATGAGTGGTTTCATTGGATTGATAAGGACAGAAAACCCGACTGTAGTGGCCTGAAGAATGGGAAGTGGGTGCAGTGAGGGACTGAAGGCAGTGTGTACGGCCTCTTGAGAAGCTGAGCTGTGGGAATTCTCAGCGTGCTGATCTTGGGAAGAGGGGTAAAGTCCAGACATTTTGTAGCATGCAACTTGAATTGCATAGGCAGCCGGAGCTTTCATTTGTCTAATTTATAATGAGCTTTTTGTGGAAATAAACACTTAGGTAATTTTAATTCTAAAAACACTTGTTTCTTAGCCCTTCGCAGTCTGACTTCTTGCCATCCAGTGGTTTAAAGTTTAGCAACCACAGTAAATAAGCAGCATGGAGGGGTGATGAAAGAATGAGCAGTTACACATACAGAAAAGCACACCTATGCTCTAAACGGATGTTGCTATTTTAAAACATTTTGTTTGTAGCTTTATCCAATGAGTAAGATGTTATTATAAAAGGAAGGGAAGTTGTCAAGCAGTTGGATAGAAAAGGAAATGACAAAAGATAGAAGGAAAGTGAAAAATACAGAACCAGCATGAAAATGAAAAACAGTCGAGCTGTTTTGATTCCAAATTTGATTTCAGTTGAGTAGTCTTTTACTTATTTTCTCAACTTATCCTTCCTTGCTTGCTCAGGTGCCTCCCAGGTTTAAGAGCTTTGGAATCCCTTTGAGGTTTGAATTTTCTTTTTCACTATTACCGGCTGTTTGGTGGGCAAAATTTTTAACCCCTCTGAACTTTCCATTTCCTATAAAATGGGAAGAACATATACCTGAATCTTCTTTAGAATTAAATTAGATAACCTAGGTAAAATGACTAGGATAATGCAGGTGTATGTGTTTGGTTTTTTTTTAAAGGAAATGAAAAACTCATATTTGAATTCATTGATCTTGAAGTAGAGATTTCTGTTGTTCAAAGAGAGATGAAAGAGAGATGTCTTTGAGGGAGGCCTGCTGACTCTTCAGGCTAGAGAGGACCCAGGTAGACATGATTTTGATGTTGACATCAGAGCCAGCTTTTGGTTTCCTGCTTTCCAGCACCACAATCCTATTTTTCAGACTCCTTAGAGGCAGTTAGGTTCACGTGGACAGAAAATGCCCTTGCAAACCCCTAAAATACTAACATGTAACACGATATGCCAACTGCAGTAAGTAACACATACCTCCTTGGAAAAGCTGCACAAGGAGCCAGATTATAACTAGAAAGTTGTTTAAATTAAGAATCAAAGAGGACATTAGTGGTTCGGAACATTATTGATCATAATTTACCTTTCAAACTAGCATAAAGAATATTAAAATCATTGATAATCCAGCCTCCCAGAGGTAAATGGAGTATTTGCAGATAACTCATTGGTGGTACTGTGATCTCTAGCCAGACATTATCTGTTCTTTTTTTAATACAAAAATGGAATCATCTTGTATAACTGTCTTAATAGCTTGCTTTTCAAGATGTATTATAAATCTTTCCATGTTAGTTGTGTAGGTTTGTGACCTGACTGATAATCTGGGCCATTGTGCTAGAGTGTGACATCCCTGGGGTGATCCTGCAGTGGTGCTTCCTGCTTCCTGGTAGCAGTGTACTTGGCATAGCATCCGATTACCATGGATCTCAGAAAATGTGTTGGATGAAAACAGCACTAAAATGTTAAGCAGGGGCATAAGCCCGCCCCAGCCTCACAATGGGTTCTGTGCCGACTACCCAGATACACAGATAACTTTTTTCTTTTCCACTCATTGTAGGACCTGCTAAATGAAGCAAAACAGAGACTCAGCAAGGTGGTAAAGGATACAACCAGGTACCAAGTCCTGCTGGACGGACTCGTCCTCCAGGTACCTTTATAGGCCAGGTCTACTACAGTTTATAGCTGCAGTTCTTACAAAATTGACAAGATATGTTAGAGGCCAGCTCTGTTTTTCCTGTTTTCTCATTTGAGCTTTTTTCCTTTTGCTCTTTTCCTTGTCTAACAGAAATGTACTGCATGAGGGGACAGTGATGTCTGGGGCTGGAGACTTCTAGGCTTACCACACTTTTAGATTGTCTTATTAATTCTTTATAAGTCAAGGGTCACATTTGCTTGCAGCCTTCAGCTTTCACTTTTAAAACTTTAAATTAGCTTCCCTAGTTTGATTTCACCATCAAAATACTTGCTTTAGGTATTATTTGGGTTCAGACCAAAGGCTGTATACATTTTAACTCTTTCCTGCCCAGCTCTGATTGCTTGTTTTACTTATGCTTAATTAGTAATATTTGTCCTCAACTTAGTTGATGTAAGGTAAGACTCCCATGTAAATTTATTTCTACCGCCATAGTATTTGGTGTAGTTATCTGATTTGTGATATCAAGATCTTGTCTCCATGTTCTCATATATGCTGTCTTTTGGGGAATTTATAAGGGGATATTTTTTCAAAACTAGATGGAAGAATCATGAAAACATTCTATTTTGCCATTGCTTTCTTTTGTAATTTGCGTTTCCTACTAATTGCATCTGATTATGTCATGTAGGGTTTGTACCAGTTGTTGGAGTCCCGGATGATTGTCCGTTGCCGGAAACAGGATTACCCTCTGGTAAAGGTAAAGAGCTGAGAGAGGAAATTTCGACTTATTTATTTTAAATACCAGGAAGTTAGGGGGGGCTGGCCGAGTGGCTCAGTTGGTTAAGAGCTCGCTCAAGGGTTTGAGCTCTGAGCAACAGCAGTTCGAGTCCACCCCGAGCTGAGCAGCCGCTGAGCTGCCAACAGGTAGCAGGATGGCTCAGCTAAAAAGAAAAAAAAAAAAAGCATTCTGTGCCTAAATACCAGGAAGTTAGGGATGAAGTGCGTGCTCTAATAGGTGCAGCTCAGCCATGGGAATTAGGAGTCCTAACACATTGTACATATTCATTTAAGTGACCCTTAGCCTCTAACTTCTTTTCTTAAAGAGGTCAAGTTGCCATCTGAACTATTGGGTTGTAGGAAGTGTCATGACTCATTTTTGCAAAGAAAAACAGAAAAAATACGTCATGACTTTTCAGACAACCCAACTGTAGTCTCCTCGTTTTCTGGAGACTTTGTAATACTCTAATATTCTGCAAATGCAACAACAGAGGCAGTACCTACCGGACTGGAGCAAAGATAGGCAAGACCATCTTGGTGAGGCAGCTGCTGTCAGGCCAGCAGGCTCGGCTCTCACCTCATACACTCTACACCAAGAGACAGAACGTGGGTACCAGGTACCAGCGCACAGGGTGGTCGGCAGTGAGGGGCGAATATTGAGGTGCTCCCTCCCTCCAGGCCCTGGCCAAGGGAGAAGGTGCCCTGTTGTGGAGTTAGCTCCGTAGCAGGTGTGGGCTCTGGAGGATCCTGAGGCTGGTGAGCCTCGAGTCACAGAATGGACCCCTAGCTGTGGTTCTGTGGCATCGAGTGGCTCTTCATATTAAAATTCCCCCGTGTAGCTTGCTTTCTGGCAAGGATGTGAGTGCTTAGTCCCTTAGCAGTTACATTTCTTATAAATTAATACATTTGCAATACATAATATTTCCATTCTTATTATAATTTGTCTCCCCAAATAACTTGTCTCTTCGGAAGGAAAATGCGCTGGCCGGATTACTTAGATGTTCATTCCCCTTAGTCTGAATGATACATTAGGAAGTTGTGGTTCTGGTTGATAAACCATGTCAGGAACATGGATCCACGTTTGTGCTGACAGCCTCATTCACGAACCTGTACAACAGAGAGCTAGGTACACAGAGAATTCAGCAGCGTGATCATCCTGCTGTGGGGTAGGACCATGCCGCCAGCTGGCCTCTTCTGGATGGCTTGATTGGATTGCTACATGTCAAGCAGGTTTCTTCTTGAAACCAACAATGTCGGCATCCAGTGGAGAGCGTGACTAGCTCTGCAGAGTGCTGCTGTATTAGGTTTGAGGAGTGGGGAGAGCTGAATATATGCATGTAAATCTGTTCAACTAGTAATATTGTCAGAGAAAAATAGTCAAGTTTCTTCAAGAAAATGTTACTTACATTTGTACTAGAGTGTGCACAATATTGTTCAAACAGGACTTTCCACTAATTGTGCTTTATCACACTAAGTGCTGTATAGCAGTTTAAAAACTCACTTCCATCTACTCTTTTCCCAGTGAGCTCATTTCTTTTTATTTTATTTATTATTATTAGTTTCAGGTGTACAAAACAATGCAATAGTGATCCTTTTCACCCCTCACAAAATGACAACTCCCCTCCCCCATCCATGGTTCCCCCACCTCCGATATCATACATATCTATTACAATACCATTGACTCCATTCCCACACTATACATCACATCTCATTTCTTTTTAAAATTGGTAAAATGTACATAAACAAAGTTAACCATCTTAAACATGCAGTTGCTTTAAGTCCCTTTGCATTGATGTGCCACCAGCACCACTGTCCATCTCCAGAACTTTATCTTCCTGAACTAAAACCCTGTTCCCATCAAACTCTGACTCCCCCCCGCCCCCCACCCCCCACACCTACAGTCCCTAGCAGCCCCATGCTACTTTCTGTCTCTGAATTTGACTGCTCTTGGTACCTCATATAAATGGAATCATACAGTATTTGTCTTTTTGTGACTGGCCTAGTGCACATAACATAGTGTCCTCAAGGTTCATCTGTGTTGTAGCACGAGTCAGAATTCCCTTCCTTTTTAAGGCTGAATAATATTCCATTGTGTGTATGCACCACATTTTACCATTCACCCATCAAGAGACACTGGGTTGCTTCCCCCTCTTGGCTATTGTGAATAATGCTGCTATGAACATGGGTGTGCAGGTATCTGTGGAGTCTCTGTTTTTACTTACTGGGATGCTCCCAGATGTGGAATTGTTGGATCAAACAGTAACGCTGTATGACTATTGGAGGAATCGCCACTGTTTTCCACAGCGGCGGCACTGTTTTACATTCCCCCAGCGATGCATCTATTCTCTTACTTGAAATAAATAGGAATATCCTTGCTTGTCTGGTTTGTTGATTTTTTGAATACCTGCTTCCTAGTTTCTGCTAAAGCCCATCATTATTTTCTGCTTTTCCAGGCTGCAGTGCAAAAAGCAATCCCTATGTACAAAATTGCCACCAAAAAAGAGGTTGACGTCCAAATTGATCAGGAGGCCTACCTGCCTGAGGAAATGTAAGTAAGGAGTGTTTCTCCTTTTGACACCTGGCTTTCTCTCCTGGGTGGGCCCTTCACAAAGTGAGTGTTTGCCTGGTGTCCTTCTTTGCCCCCGGAGAGCAGTGTGGCTGTGCTCTGTCCGCAGTGCTCTGCTGGGTCCTCCGTTAGCCAGGCCACGTCGTCTAGTCTAACGTCTCACAGTCTCTCAGCTTAGCCTGCAGAGGAGCAGCACTGAGCCTGCACCCGGCCTCACAGCTGAGTCCACATCTCCATATCACATGCTGAGGAATATAATGTCTGCCTTAAGTAGTTATCAGACACGTGGTCACGTGTAACTGAGAGCTAGGTTCCTTGGATACAGAACTGCAAATAGCGGCACTTTTGCTGACTGAGGAAATGACAACATTTCTTCAGCATCCCTAGTAACCTTATGCAGTAGGGACTCCTGACAAGGGTAGAGGCTGGGTCAGCTCTCTACCGCACCTGTCTGTCCAGGCACACCATGACCACCGACACTGCAGAGTCCCTGGGACACAGGAACTGAGCTGAAAGCACCAGACTTGGAGCTCTCAGACCTGCTGCCTAAATCCATCATTTGTATAATAAAATGAGATTGGAGATTTTGATTTTTGTTTCATAAAGTGGGGAAGAGAGATGAGAATAGTATACAGGTGGAAATGCTTTATAAACTGAGAAGGTTTGTAAGCGAGTGACAAATGCTTGAGCATAACTATTAGATTTAGGTCTGATTCTCCTCTCTGCCCTGTACTAGCTAGGTAGTCTCAGACTAGTTATTTAGTCTCACTGAGCCTTGATTTCCTCATCTGTAAATTGGGATAATAACACCTATTATTATCCCAATAATAACAACAATAATAGGTGTTATTATTATTGGAACTCTTGGAAGCCTAAATGAGATAATGTCTAACACAGCACTTAACACGGTATGTGGTACTTATGCGTGGCTCAGTACCCAGTTACGCTCCTGTCCAGTAATCACTGTTGTGAAGATGAAGCAGACAGGGTAGAAAAACCTTGGTTCAGGTTCTGGTAAATATTATAATAGGCTTCAGTCAAGACCATTGATCTGAAACGTGTGGGGCCAGATGATTTCAATTTCAGCGTTTAGAAAAGTTAAAGTACATTTACCACCATTACATGATACCCCCAGCAGGGTTTGAGGTGTCATCCCCATAATCAAATGCACTAATATTCCTGAATGGAAACATAGGGATAGTCACTCTGAGAGATAAATATGGAAGTGTAAGCTTATTACTTGTGTCCTGCCCGATGACTGGAGGTCTGTGCAGACTTTGATGTCACATGAATTAAATTCTTTTGTTTTCAGAGCTTTTTGAATTTCAGGATTTCAGATGAGGGACTGTGGACTTATTTAAAGTGGAATTTTAAATGTCATTTTATTCAATAAATGCGTCGTTTTATTCAGCCTCGTTAAGCCTGTCTTGTTTGTAAAATGGTGAGGATACCGAGATTCCTGTGGGGGTTACCGGGAAGGCAGGAGTACTGGGAAGCCCTGGGTTTTGTGTTCAGCAAGTGCCTAGCATGCGGGACATGTTCTCTTCTCATTTAGTGGAGGCCTTTCCTCCCTTACTCCCCAGCAGAGACAAAGAACTGTGTTCCAGACAGTGGGGTCAGGATTTCAGCCAAGGACTACCCGTGCCTTTAGGAGCCGGAGCTTCTGTTTGGGGAAACCACAGATGGACGAGACGCAGCGACGACGGGGAGGGAGGAGGGCGTGAGGAGTAGCGTCAAGGCCACATCCAGTACAGGTTTTCCAAAGAAAACTCGCAGACCTGTTCCCAGTCCTTGTCTCAGCCTGCTTATTTCAAGAGATATTTGATAAAGTGAAATTACGATATACAATAGCAGCAGAATTCCATTCCCCAAGGCTCCATGGAATAGAATTTGGCCTGCTTGCTTTATGCCTCTGAATGCAGAGAAACAGGACAGGAAGGATGGCAGTGAGGCATGGCTAGAGGCCGGGCTTCTGAGCAGGAACCTGGCTCCAGGCTGGAGTTGTACCTTTTCTGATACACAACTTTGCCTTATTGGTATCCCTGGTAATTAGCAGGATTGGGCCATGAAGAAGCATTCAGCTGAGGACTTTATCTTATCTATTGATTTGCAAACTGGGACTAAATCTTCCCCCTTCTCATTTTGTTGGGGTAACTGACAGAATTAAATTAGGTGCTGTAACAGAAAATCACGTTGCACATAGCAGTCACGTGGTAAATGACAGTTATCATCCTCCATACCTTAAATCCTAAGAAGCTTCTGAATTAATTTCAAGCTTACTGCTTATGTTTATTGGTCCCTTGTAGTAGTTTTTAGACACTCCACACACCAAAATGGCTTTCCTCCAAGGGAATAAAGGAATTGCCTCAGATCTATAAAAATTGTTATTTCCTCTGTTCTTTGCAGAGCTGGTGGAGTTGAAATCTATAATGGGGATCGTAAAATAAAGGTTTCCAATACCCTAGAAAGCCGGCTGGATCTCATAGCCCAGCAGGTGAGTGTGGGAATTTTTCTTGTTAGTTGGTCTATTACTTGGAAGTGATGCAGAGAACATATGTCCACTCACTAATATTGGGGATTTGTTGCTCTCTTTATACATTTTTTGACATTTTCTTGAATGGGGTTTAGGCATTTAGTAGCCTTTACTGAGGCGACACCATTTACATGAGGGAGGACTTGGAGTCAGAAGAAGGGTTTTGTTTATCTAGGATTTTATGTGCATATTTACTACATGTGGAGATGCTGTTGAAGTTCTTTCCCCAGCAAGAATGATGGAAACTAAAGTACACACTTATTTGAAGAAACTACTGTAGGGCTGCTGGCACTTCACACATTCCCACGGTTGCACAAATAAACTCTAGGAGACGAGGTAGGAGAATTCAGTTGTTTCAAAGTGCTGGACATCTCCCAGTACTGGTGGTCTTCTGCTACCTTGTCTCTCTCTTTTTTTCAATCATATGTCAAATTTAGTAACAAAAGGATCACTAACTAGGTGGCCACATCCTCACCTTGTCATTCATACCCTCCAACTCTCAAATCTTCTCTACCTCATAAATTAGAGTACAGTCAAGGTTGTTTGCACAAAGGGGTCAAGAGGAGTCCCTGGGGAGCATTATCCCTTACACGTATGGAGTAGGATTCATAGAGATACAGAACTCAGCACCCCTTTCATTAAAATAAAGTGGAGAGACTTTTAGGTTAAAAACCCCTAAAATATTCTCATAGCTGCCTGGGGACTAGACCTTAATCTTTCCACATAGACAGATGCTTTCATTTACTACTACCTTGTCTGAAAGCCAAAGCACTTGCATGTGGAGTGTCATCTGCTATGACTTAAACCATAGAGCTGTGTTGCCCAATAAAGTAGCTACTAGCTACAAATGGATATTTGAATTAATTAAAATCAAGTAAAATTGAAAATTCAGTTCCTCAGTCGCACCAGCCACATTTCAAATGCATGGTAACCACATGTGGCTGCCCTATTGAACAGCATGGCCTGAGAAGTTTGAGGTTAAATCCTAAGGATTTTTCAGTTGCCATAACATGTGCCTCAGCACAAACTTGCATTATAACTTTTTTGCTTGGCACATAGTAAGTACTCAATATTAATACTTGTTGAATGTAGGCGATACAGACTATTATGATGAGGTAATACTGGTAATGGGCTCTTCTTCCCGCCTCACACTTAGACAATGAGGACCTTAGTTTTTAGTTGGTTTTGTCTCCTTTAAGCAGTCGGTCTTAACCCCACATTGGCATCAGTTGAGTTTCTCACCATGGCTTCTGCTAAGTGGCTAAGATAAGTGGAGGACACATGTGGTGCACTCAGCCAGGTGGAGTGAATGACTTGCCACCTGTGGTTAGTATGTGTAGTTCTTTCCAAGTTATAACTGACAATGCTTATTTATTAAAAATCTTCTCTTCACAGATGATGCCAGAAGTACGGGGAGCCTTGTTTGGTGCAAATGCCAACAGGAAGTTTTTGGACTGAGCCTTTGAGGCCGAGTTCCTGTACTGCTATGATGGGGACATGTCTGATGCATGGAGAAAGGATTTTCTGTGTAGCTTCCCTTCTGCTATTCTAATAGTCTTCATTTATCAGTGGTACCCTTCTGTAGCTACCGCCTTTAGCCTAATTGTTATTAGCTAATTGTTAACAATGGGATCAGGAAACCTACTCTAGCTTCTCTAAGGAACAACTCTCAGTTGTTGTGCAGCAAAGGGCAGAAACCAGGTGGTGGTTGCATGAACCTCACGCCGTCTTCTGCCTGCCTGTGGGTTAGGCTTCTAGCCCAGAGGGTGATGTGTATGGTCTCTGCCCTTCATTCTCTCTTCAGGCTTCTAGTGCATGTGGGGCACGCAGTCCTTCCAGCTGTAGTAGCTTCTATTACCTGTTTGGGCCTAGAAGTGTTTCTTATCTGTAAATGTGATTGAAAATCTAAGCTATGATGCTGTATTTATTAAAACATAAGGTTTATGTGCATTCCATTGCAATTTATTATGCAAGGCACTGTAAGTGTGGTTTGAGGGGGTGAAGCTCTTTTTTTTTTTTTAAAGATTTTATTGGGGGAATTGGGGGAGGGGAACAGACAAGTTGCTGTCCTTTTGTTCTTCAGCCTAGTTGTGGAGGACATCGCTTCACTGGCCCATGTTGGTATTATCATTGCGCTCTTCCCGGGTGAGGCAAATCGGTTGCTGGCTGCTCACAGCGGCTCACGGCAGTTCACGCTGGTTGATGCTGGCTGGTCAGCCACTCACGGTAGCTTACGGCAGCCCACTGCAGCAAGGGCTGCAGCCTACGCTGTCACCGGCAACTCACAGCAACCCAGCTCCAGTTCAGTTGTTGTTCACCAACTTAGCTGTAGTGGGTGCAGTGTCACTGGCTCTAATGTGGGATCTGAACCGGGGCCCTGTTGCTCAGAGCTGGCGTCCCAAGTCAGCTCTTAACCAACGTGCCACTCGGCCAGCCCTGAGGGGGTGAAGCTCTTAACTGAGCTTCTCTAAAACACGCCGTTTTCCAAGACCCTACAGCATCGGCTACAGGACAGCTGTCTGTCCTGGAAACCATTAACCCTTCCTGTGTCCTCTGGCATTTCCTGCTCATTTTTACCAGACCCTCACCCAGAAGTGTGCCTTCCAGCCCCTATGGTCTTCACAAATACCATACACACAAGTGTTCAGTATTCCCGCCCTCTAGAGGGTTCAACAGCTTTATTGAGGAAATAGTTTTACCAGCTTTGGCAGAGTCAGAAAAACGAAAAAGGGTTTGGTTTTTTTGCTGTGTGTTAGGTCTAAACCATCTTACAACGTCCTTTTCTTCCCCCCGTCCCTCATTTATTCTTTCCTCAGATGACTATGCGCTGCCCAATGTCTTGTAGCTAAGTAAGTGGAAGGGCTGGCATTTTCATTTGGGTCTGTCTAGAGCCCATGCTCAAATGCAGTCCTTTTTCTCGAGGAGGAGGCTAGGAAGGCTGACTATTTTTTCATTACCATGAGTTTTAGATCAGGTGGGGACTAATGGAAATACCAACTCCTGGAGAGGCATTTTTTTCTCAGGACTTGATCCCCCATTCTGATACTGTTTCTCGAGTCTGTAGCAGCCTTGTGGGGGAAAGAATTGAGGCACCTGGGAACTCTGTCACAGTAAACTCAGGCCCTCAAGGCGATGGGTTATGATGTGACAGAACCAAGACTTAAAAGCCACTGCAACAAAAACAAAGCATCCCTGTGGTGGTCTTCCCCTTCTAAGAAACAGTTTACACAGTGAGAGACCTGTACCTGTGCTCATTCTCATGTCATTTGGTTCTGAAATGGACACAAAAAGTAGATGACAGACTATTCATTGCAGCCTGTCTGTTTCTCCCACTAATTATAAGACGAGATGATAACCAGCCAACTATTTCAGACTGTCCTATGGACATTGCTCTGTAAGAGCCTGTGTTCCAGAAGGAGGATGTGGGGCAGGGTGGCTGCCCTGACTGCCGGGCCACTTGGTCTGAGCTGACCTTACCCCAGCCATCCATATTTGGAAAGGATTTACGTGGTTTCAGACTAGGTGCTGAGTTTGAGGGCTTTCATGGTCCCCTTGAACTTCTGATCCTCTTTTTCCCCTAAATGAGTGCTAGGACTAACCATAAGTTACTTGATTCAGAATTAACACAACAAAATCCTCCAACTGACTCAAGTATACTGATTGAGTGCGAAATAGAACTATAAAATGTAGAACAACCCTTCTATCTTTGCTGTCTGTTAAGGCCCTGTAGTTAATACAACCAAAGCATGTACTGTTTTTGTGGAAAAGTAGGTAGTCTGGCTTTGGAGGGCAGGATGGGCTGTAGCCAGCTTATTAGATTAAGATCGTTTCTTCTGAGACTGAGGTAGCGCTACGAGTTAGAGGACAAAATACTGTGTGGCGGGCCTGCTGCTGTTCCCCACTAGCCTGGGTACAATGGCTGGAGGGATGGCAGCCAGCTAAGGGACCGAGCTCCAGCTGGACCTACTCAAAACTCTGTAAGATGCGCTCTCCGATACCAAGGAAGTAAACCCCTTGGGCAATCCCAAAGAGCGGGGCTATGACAAGGGCGCGGCAGCCTGCTCCCTTCATGAAGGCAGATGGTCCCTCCTGAATCCAGAGTTTCCTGGGGAGAAAAAAGGGCCCTGAGATTGGGAAGGAGCTATGTTCCATCTCTTCCTTGAGAGAAGATGTCACTGTCCACAGTAGTGGAGGAGGAGTGTGGGAGCCATGTCCTCCATTATGTGCACACTTTGGTTACTAAGCAGTTGGATCTGGGCTGTGGGAACAGTTTGCTAGACTCTGGGAGAAAGATGCTGTAGGGATGCCCAGTACATCCTGCCCTTGTTGACAGGTGAGAGAAAGGAAAAGATTTCAAATCCAGAACTCGATGTAGTAAGTGCAGTGATCAAGTTGTTCTCTAGACCAGGTGTGGGTGGACAGTACAGAGAGAACTGTCCCAGCCACATCTGGAAAGGGCTATAGGACTCACCTGGCACAGTCTCTGATCCCAGTGTAGCTGTCCTCTCCCAGGCCTTTCTTAAGGGTTTGGATTCGAGTTTTCAAAACTAGAAAAAAAGGGTGACTGGTTAGCTCTGTTGGTTAGAGCATGGTGCTGATAACACCAAGGTTGCCGGTTCAATCCCCGCATGGGCTACTGTGAGCTGCACCCTCCCTAAAAGAGCCAACTATGCCATTGTAGCATGAAAGCAATGTGTAACCAATGACTATGGCTGTTCCCCAATAAATAAAAACAAACAAACAAACAGCAAGTTAAAATAAGTAGGGAACATCTTGCTTTTGGAATTCGTAACCTGAAGTGGTCAGGTTTCCTTTTAGAGCCAGCAAACTTGAAACGATCCTGAGGCCAGCCCAGCCAGCCACTGGGAGGACCTGTAATTGAAGATTTTGCCCTCTTTGGGCTCATGTATAAAATGAAGGAATTAGAAACTGATGTGATCCTTCAGGTCACTCGTGCTACGGAGAGGTGCGCCTGTGTTGGAGGGGCAGCTATAGCCCTAAGGCTAGGCAGGGGTCAGCAAACTTTTGAGACGGAAGAGCTGCCAGGGGTCAGCAAACTGTGGCTTGCGAGCCACATGCAGGTCTTTGGGTGTGTACATGTGACTCTGAAGTAAAATTGAAAATGAAAATAAAACTATCATAGTTTTATTTATAAAATTTTTAAAGGATATTATTCACATAATGGTGATTACGTAAAAATATATTTATGGCTCTCGAATAATTTTAAATTGTTGTGAGGGACAGGATTGGCTCATCCAGGGGTCGGCAAACTTTTGAGATGGAACATACCCAAAGAGCTGCATGTGGCTCGTGAGCTGCAGCCGACCCTTGAGCTTGGGGAAGCTCTTATACTGTTTAGCTTTGGGCTTTAGCCTTGAATTTTAAAATACCAGCAATCATTTATAGCTGATGCTCACAACTCTACTGGGGGACAAAGAGCTAATGAAATAGCACCTAGGAAGTGAGGGGATTTATCAGTGATAAGAAGTAGAGTGAGGGCCGGCCGAGTGGCGTGATGGTTAAGAACTCGCTTGGGATGCCAGAGGGCCCCGGTTCGGATCCCACACATGAGGGCCAGTGACACTGCCCTCTACAGCTAAGATGCTCAACAACAGCTCAACCTGGAGCTGAGCTGCCGTGAGTCGCCGGCGACAGCGTAGGCTGCAGTCCCTGCGGCAGTGAGTTGCCATGGGCTACCGTATGTAGCCAGCAGCCAGCGTGAGCAGCCAGCAGCTGCAGTGAGCGGCCGTCCAGAAGCCGGCGACTGATCTGCCTCGCCAGGGAAGAGCGCAATGATGGTGCCAACTTNTGAGCGGCCGTCCAGAAGCCGGCGACTGATCTGCCTCGCCAGGGAAGAGCGCAATGATGGTGCCAACTTGGGCCAGTGAAGCAGCGTCCTACACAACTAGATTGAAGAACAACAACTTGTCTGTTCCCCTTCCCCAATTCCCCAGCACTGTTCCCATCCCCCCAATTCCCCAATTAAAAAAAAGAAAAAAAGAAAAAGAAGTAGAGTGAAAAAAAGAAATAGAGTGACGGTCCCTTGGCCCCACTTTCTCTGGGTTTCTTAGTTTTCAGGTTGGGGCTGTTTCGTCTCTATCCAGAGACTGCAAAACCACTATAAACGGCTATAAAAGTGCCTAATTTGTAAAGCGAGTCACCCCTTGTAACCCCTGCATGTCTGATGCACTTACCATCCAGAGGTGTTACTGTGACAGCAGCTATGGAACCGGCAGCACAGCCTGACATAAAAGAGTGAGCAAAGGAAGCCTTCCCGGCAAGCTCGTCGAACCCAAGATTATTAAGGTTGGCAAACAGTGGGAAATAGACGATGGAGAAGGGGATGTCTCTGCAGGAGAGGAGGAAACACTGAGCTAGTCTGCTGTGCTCTGGGGCATCTGCCCAAGGTCCTGCCCATGACATGCAGGGCTCCTCGTCTGGGTCTGAGACAAACCCACAACTCCGTGTTCCTGCCTGGTACCCCCTCATAACATGGGGCGTGGGGCAATCGACAGCATGAGTGGTCAGACCCACTGGCCTCCCCCACCCTCCTGCATTCCTCTGCCCTCCCAGCACCTGGGCTCCTTAAGGAGGAGCCAGGTGCAGATTCCAAGCCTGGTGCCTGGTCCTATAAAAGCAGGTGGGCAGGCTGAGGGAAGCATTAGCAGGGTGAGTGAGTGGCTGGTGAAGAGCTACGCGATGAGCTAAGTGTTGAGAGGGCAGGAAGTGAAGTTCATTCAACTGTTGCCCAGGTGATAGGAAATTAGCCCATGCCCGGGACACTTGTAATCCATTTTGAGGATTTGGGCCAAGTGGCACTCATGGACTTACAGGCAGTCTGCGGTTTGTACACAGGACATTCTATTGGGTTGTCGGAAAAGTCATGATGCATTTTTGCAACGAAAAACAGAAAAAATACATCATGACTTTTCCGACAACCCAATAGGTGCCTTTGGGTCACAGAACACCTAGCACTTGTGTGGGCCTGGTCACTGGAGAAGAGGCCTAACTCTAGTCTTCCAGGTCCCCATCCAGTGCCACCCTGCCCGATTCTGGGCAGAATCTGAAGCAGAGAGAGAGTGAGTATTAGGAAGTACACAGGCTCACTGGGAGACTGTCCCCCGGCCCTCCTTCCCTCTCCTGTCTGGTCACTGGGACCCTTCTGGGTCCCGAATTGGGGATGAAAGCTCACCTGAGGAGAGTGGCACCCAGGCCCTTATAGAGACCAGCCAGCCCCTGAGTGCGGAGCAGCTCCCAGGCGATGAGGGTGGCAGATGGGCGCTTGTGGGCAGGAGCTGAGCCAACACCATGGGGCCTGCAGGAGGCAGGTGCTGGGGCCGAAGTCTGAGGATGGGCTGCTGAAGGGAAAAAACAGACTCCCCATCGCAATGGGCCCCAACAGGCACTGCGACCACTCACAGGAGTATGGCTCCCAAATCCTGTCTCTGAGACAACTAGACAAAGTGGGCACCCTAAGAGAATTCTGAGGTTTGCCCTAATGTTAGAACATTAATTTTTAGCTTTAGGGACATTTTTCTAAGTTCTGTATTACCTAATGAGTCGTCCCTGGTGCGTCAATGCACCCCTCCCCCACTCCCCCAGCCAGTCCTTGCCACTCTCTATAGGAAGCTACAGTAGCCCCACTACCCCCAACTCCTTCCTGTTAAAACTGCTTCCGATCAGTCTTCCATTTTTAAAACATCTCTGAGCCTATTTACATAGTGTCATCCTGTGAGCACTTTGGGAAGCAGGAATCCTGTGTACTTTCTGCCTGACGTGTAAAGCCGCAGATTCTCTTTCTCTTTGTTGGAAAAACGCCTCATCAGGCTTCCAGGGAGCCTCCCTCCTCTAGTATGCCAAGACTAGGTGAACGTGTCCTTCCTAACTTCCACTGTTTTACAGAATTTAATTCCTGAGGTGTCAGCCCATTTTAGTTGAAGAATTCAGAGTTCATACTATGATGAGGTAAACATTAATAAATAGAATGGAATTTTTTTTCTCCTGAGCATATCAAATAGAAGCATCTCAAATGTGGGTGAGTCCTATTAATGAATGCAGGATTCAATGCACTGAAATTGTGTGAATGTTGATTTTCTTAATTCTTAGTGTTTGCAGAGCTTTGCCTAGATTAGATTACAAGTTCTTGCTGAGAGGAAGCTGGTATTTCACGTCTCAGTTTTGTTTGCTATCCAGCAGGGCAGCATTTCATACTAAGAAGCTGGTCACTGCACATATTTTCTTAACGGTAGTAACCTGGTTACGATAGGCCTTAAACAAATAGCTTTAATCAGTAATCATTATTTTCTTGTGTCTTCTTTAGATGCACATAATTCACCCATAGCCTGTCTTTCCCTTATTTTCACATGTTTTAGGAATAGTAAAACTCCTCACCCAGATTGAAAGCAAAATGTTACAGGACTTTTTACTCTCTGCAGATCAAAACACAGTGGGGTTTTTCCAGTGCCTGAAATTTCTTCTTTCTGCAGTTTTATTTGCTTCAGGCTGGTCTGAGCAGGGGAAGGGCACCCACATTTACTGAGGACCTTGCTAGGTGCTATGTTAGGCACGTGGCATGTTGGCTTACTAAATTCAGGCCTTGTGGCGTAGCCCTGAGGAGAAGCCATCTGTCCTACTCCACCAGGGCTGGCTCCCTCCCCTAGACGGCCAAACTTTGCCCATACTATATGTGTTGGTACCTACACACTGTATGTTTTTGAGAGGACCAGGATTTAGCAAAGGGCCAAAGTTCTCTTCTAGAGAAAACAAAAAAAAAATAGGAATAGTTCTCTTCTCTCTTTTTATGCCTTCCCACAAAAGCCCTGCTTCTATAGCATAATATAATATAGCATAATACATGGTGTGATCAAAACATATGGTGAATGTTTAAATTTTAAAAAATTTATTACAGTAAAAGACACATTGCCATTAATCCCCCTCAAAATACTCCCCCTCGCTTCCAACACACTTATCCCATCATTCTTGCCACTTTCTGAAGCAGTTCTAGAAGTCCTCTTTCATGAGTGTCTTTAGTTGTGCTGTCATGGCTGCCTCAATGTCCTGAATCATTTTGACTTTGGGGAAGAGCCAGAAGTCACATGGTGCCAGATCCGGTGAATAAGGTGGATGAAGACACACTGTAATATTTTTATTTGACAGAAACTGCCATATGCCAGAAGCGATGGATGACACAGAGCGTTGTCACGATGGAGGATGAAATAAAGACACAAAAGAGGACTTCCAGAACTGTTTCAGAGAGTGGCAAGGACAATGGGATAAGTGTTTTCGAAGTGAGGGGGAGTATTTTGAGGGAGAATAATGGCAATGTGTCTTTTATTGTAATCAATTTTTTAAATTTAAACATTCACTGTGTTTTTTGATCACACCTCGTAAAGCTTCTATGGAGCAACATGTTCATGAGCCAGTCATCAACATTTCCTAAGACCTTTAGGAAATCAAGCCTAAATGTCAAGGCAATATGATAGAGGTTATCAGGGGAGTATATTCTCTGTCCCTCCCAAATCAAGACTCTCATTGCTGCTGTTTGTTCTGGAGCTGAAAGTGTTGCGATCTGGAATGATGATCATAAAGACATCCACTGCCCTAGATGATTGGTCACACAGTCTTGCACATGAGTGCAGACGTGGGGAATGTGTTCTGATTACAGCCCTTAGTCTCCGACCCTTGTGGATGGAGCTGGGATGGGCCTCACCCAGACGCCCAGCGTCCTGCAGCTGGATCTTCAGCATCTCCATGGGACAGGTGACCACCACCTGGCACATCCCGGCTCCACACCCGGCCAGCATCTCCATCTTCAGGTCCCGCTGCATCCTGTGGGACCAGGAGTGGGGATGCTTCAGCCGCAGGCCGGACCTGCTGTCCCACCCTGGTCATTTACTCTCCCTTGGTGGTTGGGACTTTCCATGCGTGGTATTTAGCTTTGTTCCCATTGGCTGTCACTCACTCAGCTAAGTAAATGATTATCTGGCCTTCAGGCTCAGTCTCTTTAAAGATATGATACTAAATTTAAAACAGGCTGCAAGGGAGGTAACACCTGTATAGAAGTTGGGCTAGTACAATGAAACTTTCCACTGCAGGAACTGGTTACTGTTTCTTTAAGCAATGTCACTAAGGCAGTGGGAGGCACAGAGAGAATCAGAAAGTAAATGCTGAAGAGGATGTGGGAAAAAGGGAACCCTCATGCACTGGTGGTAGGATTGTCAACTGGCAGCCACTATGAAAAACAGTACGGAGGTTCCTCAAAAAAATAAAAATAGAATTACCTTATGACCCAGCAATCCCACTCCTGGGTATTTATTTATCCAAAGGAAATGAAATCACTATGTTGAAGAGATATTTGCACCCCCATGTTCATTGCAGCATTATTGACAATAGCGAAGACTTGGAAACAAACTCAGAAAAAGAGATCAGGTTTGTGGTTAGGGGGCGGGGGAAAGGAACTGGCTGAAGATGGTCAAAAGGTACAAACTCCCTTGGGCTGGCCGAGTGGTTCAGTTGGTTAAGAGTTCGCTCAAAAGTGTGAGCGCTGAGCAACAGGGTTGCTGGTTCAATTCCTGGCCCAAGCTGAGCTGCTGCTGAGCTGCCAACAGGTAGCAGGATGGCTCAGCTAAAAAAAAAAAAAAAAAAGGTACAAGATTGTGGTTGCCAGAGGCAGGAGTTCAGGGTGAGCAAAAAAAAAAAAAAAAAAAAAAGGTACAAACTCCCAGTTACAAGATACTAAGTACTGGGGATGTGATACACAACACGATGGCTGCAGTTAACACTATTGTAAACTTGAAAGCTTCTAAGAGAGATCTTAAAAGTTCTCATCACAAGGAAAAAACACTGTTTTTGTAACTCTATGAGGGATGGATGTTAACATTGTAGTAATCATTTCACAATACATGTGTGTCAAGTTACTATGCTGCACACCTTAAACTTATACAGTGTTGTATGTCAATAATATCTCAGAACTGAAAAAAATTCATCATCTAGTTGATGAATATATATGTATACATATTCTACATGGTCAGTCTGTCTATTACCTATCATCTATCATCTATCTATCTAAACTTCCAAATTATACCTGCTCACTTTCCACCTGCCAAACACACACTAACCTTCAGCCATTTGTGTGCACATCGTTATACACATGCAAACAGGTAAACTGAGGCACAAGTGTAATCCTCTCCCTGCCTCCTTCCAAAAAAGACCGAGTAGACATACAGTGAAGGATTTCCCCCCACCCCGCACCTGACCATACCCATCTTCCATGAGCAGCTGCCGAAAGAAGTCATTGGCTGCCAGCTTGATGGCCTTCTCTGGAGTGACCAATGTGAGGTTCACTGCGGCCCCTGGAAGTAAACAACAAAGATGGGAGTTAAGGCCACTTCAGATGTCACAATGCCCTGAGCCTGCCCTTCATGTAGACAAGCTACTGTCAGCCCTAGCCAGGTAAAGTTTCTGGGAGTAAACAGGGACTGGGCTGGGTCAAGGAGGGTTTCTCTGCCTATTTTATTGAAACATGCATTTTCTTTCATCTCCTTACGACTCTCCTCCCACCACAATTTTCTTTTTCATGTATGTGTTTTCTTTATGGGCTCATTGGTGCAGTTATTAGGAAGTTATTTCTGTTTTTGCTACTGCTGCCCATCTCTGACGATAAGTGAGCACTTCCCCAAATTAAACCCTGATAATAAGGTCCTGGGGCTCAGAGATTGGTTTCAAGTACTCTGTGCTGTGCTAGCCCAGGCCCACTGGCAGCTCTGCAAGTCACAGATTTACTCTATTTTTTTTTATTTTTTAGCTGAGCCATCCTGCCACCTGTTGGCAGCTCAGCGGCAGATTTACTTTTTTTTTTTTTTTAAAGATTTTTATTGGGAAATTGGGGGATGGGAACAGTGCTGGGGAATTGGGGGAAGGGGAACACACAAGTTGCTGTCCTTTTGTTCTTCAGTCTAGTTGTGGAGGACATTGCTTCACTGGCCCAAGTTGGCACCATCATTGCGCTCTTCCCGAGTGAGGCAGATCAGTCGCCGGCTTCTGGACGGCCACTCACTGCGGCTGCTGGCATCTCACGCTGGCTGCTGGCTACATACGGTAGCCCATGGCAACCCATTGCAGCAGGGGCTGCAGCCTACGCCATCGCCGGCGACTCACGGCAGCCCAGCTCCAGGTTGAGCTGTTGTTCAGCATCTGAGCTGTAGAGGGCAGTGTCACTGGCCCTCATGTGGGATCCAAACCGGGGCCCTCTGGCATCCTAAGCCAGCTCTTAACCAACGCACCATTTGGCCAGCCCTTACTCTTTATTTTTAAGGGACACTAGTATATCAGCTCCTTCTCAATCTCAGCTTTGTATCCACTTTCTAGGTTATGTCACCTTGGCTGGGGTCACTGCAGGAGCCAGGGACAGCACTGGCTATGTCAGGGAAGAGCCACCCAGTAGATCCCTTCCGGGAGCTCAGAGTGCTTTCCATTCCCTGTCCCTATGGACCCACTCCCTCTTCTGCTCTAGGTGGGGGGTGTCCTGACAGCCCTGAGACAGGAGGGGAGAGAGGAGGGAGTTTGGGACTCACTTGCTGCCGGCACACAGTGAGTGAGGCAGTGGTGGTGCGGGGTGGCAGCCAGGGTCCTGAGTTGCCTGGCTCCCTGATGCCCCCGCAAACCTCACCATAACTACCTGTGTCTCTACCAAGGAACAAGGGGGCTTGTGCGAAGCGGTGTGGTCAGGGGGCACCTGGCATCCCAGGCCCACCCAGGAGTCCCCTGGGCAGAAAGGATGCCAACTCCCAGAGTCCTATGCCCTGTGCCACACCCTCTGCCCTCATGTGGCCCAAGCCAAGCCTCCCCAGGACGTAGTGAGCCTACCTCGGTACATGCCCAGAAAGCCCTCCACCCTCACCGTCTTCATCAGGCAATCTATCCTAGGAGCAGAGGCCAGAAAAGGAAATTAGTGGTGAACAGGGGGCTGCTCCATGGCCCGCTTCTCCCCACCCCAGGCTCTGATCCTTCTGGCTCACCCCAGTTGACCACCCCGCACCCGCCTCCCCCACACCCTCATCTACACACTCCCTTAAGAGACTATGGAAGGAGTGAGGCTTCACACCCCTCCTCTGGGAGACCCTCTCCCCCAACTCCCGCGCCAGAACCTACATTCCTTTGTAGATATCTTTTCCATGCTGGTTCTGAAGTCGAGTCTTGGCCAAATCGATGGGGAACACACAGGTCACCCCCACGAGCCCTGCCACACCTCCATTGATGAGTTTTGCTGTGACACTAGGCCATGGGAAGGAGGGAGACCCAGAGTAAAGGAGGGAGGCTGGCTGCAGAGAGCCCACACAGCCAGGACTAGACGGGAATGGGGAGAGGAGGGCAGGAGAGCGGAAACAGAGCAGGGCAAGGGTAGGCATGGCACCTCCAGGGACCTCAGTCCCACAGGTATTCAGAGACCCCTCTCCTCAGCCTCCTACCCTGATCCCAGCAGCCCCTCTGGCTGACCTGTGTGCCTCTCTCCCCAGGTCCGGTTCCAGAGACAGGTTAGGGACCTGGAGCCAGGAGGGCCTGGCCACTTCCTTCAGGGGCACTGCACTCACCCGGGCTGAAGCACCTTGCCCTAATAATTTTTCTAAAAGCCAGTGGGCATCCTGCCTGAGAGGGACAGCCCCCAAGTCCCCAAGGTGCGCTGATGTGAGGAGGCCACACACACTGCGGTCTGAGGGCAGTGGGTCCTCACTGAGGGGCCAGCCGTTCCTTCAGGCAGCGCCCCCAACTGTGACTCTGATTACTGTGTAAGTCATGGGGATGTCCCTGCCTGGCCTGGAATAAGCTGGGACCTGCGTGAATAAGGTCTGAGGGCAGCACGTTGGCCCATTGGTGACAGTCCTGAAAACTGCAAGGCAAGTGGCACAAGGACCTCCCCATTTGAGATGCTGGCGGCATAGGGAAACATTCATAAAGCTAAGACGCTGCAAGGGCCTCTGGGAAGGAGGCCGGATGCCAGCTCTGCCCCTGGGGCCCTACCAGGGTGCAGGAGGTTCTGAGCTAGGCTTCAGAGCTTTCCTTCAGAGCTTCAATCGCAGGCCTGTTCTCTGGCTCGTCCCCACCCTAGGAGCCATGTGTGGACAAGTTTTCAAACAAACTGAAATTTTATTTCGGACTTAAGGTCAGTCAGAACTGATTTTGAATCCCAGCTATGTTGTTCATTAAGCAAGTTGCCTCACTTCTCTGACCCTCTGTAAAATTAAATAAGTTAATGCACTTGGTAAATGATAGCTATTATTAATAATAAGAGAGCACACATTTCTGACAATGAGCATTTCTAGTCAGCATGAGATAATCAGAGTTAAATCATTGAGATTATCTGATTCTAGCCAAAAGCAGTCTCACTTTACATAATGTGGGCCCCCTTATTCTGGAGAAGTTTTCAAAGACTGAAAATAGAAAATAAAGCTTTCTCAGTCTCCTTGGAGCCTAATAACATTTTCTTATCTTTCCAGCCAGAGGCAGACTGAGCAAAATATCTGGGGGGAGATTATGTGCAAGTGGTAAGAGTAGATAATAGACTTAAATTGCGCAATCTGAGGAGAAGCAGTCTGAACAATTACAAATTATATATCAACTATACATGTATGTATGTACGCATAAATAAATAATTCTGTTTGTATACAGAAAAATGGGTCCTTCTTTTTTTTTTTTTTTTTTAGCTGAGCCATCCTGCTACCTATTGGCAGCTCAGCGGCTGCTCAGCTCGGGCTGGACTCGAACCGCTGTTGCTCAGAGCTCAAACTCTTGAGCGAGCTCTTAACCAACTGAGCCACTCGGCCGGCCCAAAATGGGTCCTTCTTGCTGCTGCCCAGGACTCAGCTTAAACTCCAGGACTCTGGCAGAGAAGCTGAGTGATGTATTATTACATAGCAGCTCTTGCCCTACACCCAGCCCGCGACAAGGCCTGTCTCAGCCAGAGTTTACCTCAAATCCTGCTTGGACATTCTGCCGAGGGCCGAGGACACTGGTGTGTCCTAGGACACGAGGCTGTTAGAAGGCTGGCTGACACGGAAGGATGGTGTCCTATCCTTGACTCTGGTCCACCGTAGCAGAGTGGTTCGAGTGTGGTGTCTGTGGAGAGGGGCCCCAGCCACCTTCCTGGCAAGTCACAACCTCCTGAGGTGCAGTCTCCTCTATTAAGTGGTCAAAAAAATCACCTCATGGTGTGAGAGGCACATCTGTGATGGGACAGAATGTTCATGTATTACCACCACCAAAGTGATCGGGAACCTTCCCTTCCTGGACCTTTTGGATTTTGGGAATTGAGATCAGAAGAAAGAGGATGAGAGAATAACACCCAGGCTCAGGGAGGGGTGTTCGTTCAGGGCGTTTTGGGGGGAGGCCCAGGAGCAGTGGTGAGGGAAACTGATGGGATCTAAAGGAGGGTTTCTAGGAGAGCTGCTATGAACTCAGAATCCCGCCCAGAGTGTGCAAGAAGTACAGCAGAACATCTGAGCTGTTCTGAAGTTACTTTCTGGCTCTTAAAATGTGATTTTTTGAACTTCGTATGATCCTGTTGGAAGACTGGGCTGCATTAAACCTCTGGACTTATTTGTAATTGATGCATAAGAAAGCACCAGGATAGTGTCGGGAAGTGGAAGCCACAGAAACCAGTTATTGCAGCTTCTGAGGAGGAACCTGGTGTAACGGGCTGGGCAGGGCCAGGAAGAGCTCTGGTGCTCCCTGGAGGCTGGCATGAGCGCTGGGAGTATCTTCTCTCCAGGTCCCTTCAGGCTGCTTCAGCGTCCCTCCCTCTGTGGCCTTGCTCCTCAGCAATTCTCTGCTGTCTGCATGTATTTTGTTTGGGGGAAGGCAAGAGAGATCAATCTTCCCCAGCATATATTGTTCCAGTCAGAAAAAGTTTATTGAGTGCCAGACACTGACTATTCTAGCTCTGGGGATATGGTGGTGAACAAAAGACTAACACTGCAATTCTCAGGGAATAAGTAAATCCTAAGGACACCAGATAGTGATAAATACTCTGGAGAAAAAAATTCAGAAGGGAAGGAAGATCAGAAATGTCAGTGCGGTGGGAGTGATGGTGGCTTGATGGAGGAGGGATTCACTGAGGTGACTTGAGGTTCCAAAGGAAGTGTCTGGGGGAGAGCATTCCAGGTAGAGCAAAGGTCCGAGAGCAGAGAGACTAGTGAACTGGAGGAATGGCAAGGTGAAGAGTGAACACAGGGTGAGCAGTGCAGACCAAGTCACAGAGATAACGGGGTGGAGGCTTGACCAGCTAAGGCCTCATACGGTCTTTGGCTTTTATTCTGAATAAAAGCAGAAACAATGGGAAATGTTTTAGCATAGAAATGACATGTTCTGGACAGGACCATTCATTCGGCTGCTGTGTTGAGAATAGACAGCAGAGGGTCAAAGATAAAAGCAAAAAGACCAATTACATTATTCCAGTAATTTAGACAAGAGGTGATGGTTGTCGGGGTTTTGGTGGGGGTGGTGCTGAGAAATCATTTAATTATGGGTGTATGTTGAAGGGAAGAAGACCAACAGGATTTCCTGGGAAAAAATGAGGAGTTAAGAGGACACCAAAGTTTTTGGTGAGAACTTGAAGAATGGGCTTGTAACATGGTGTCTGTTCTTAAAACAAGTAAAAGTTGGATCTGTTGGAGAAACAGGAAGCTGGCCTGTAGAGAAAGAAACAGAAAAGGGAAGCAAGCATATCTGCAGGAGAAACAGAAGATGGAAATATTCCCAACACTTAAATCTCTGCTTCTAGCTCATTCCTGACTGCCACATGCACTCCTGTCCTTGGATTCTGTCCTGTCAATGAATTAGGTCATGGCTGCTTAACTTGCTAGAATTGGTTTCTGATACTACCTCAGGAAATTGAAGTGTGTTGTTATGAGAGAAAGACACACTATAATTCCACGTAGCCGTCTTAAAAATTGATAGGGGGAGAAGGTCCAAGATGGCAGAATAGAAAAAAAAAAAAAGACAGGAAACAACAGGACATGTAGTAAACCCTTTCTGTCTGAAGCCAGAGAGTCACATAATAATAGGTTTTTTTGTTTGTTTGTTTTTTGCGGGCGGACATAGCCCACCAATTGAACAGGCAGTCTTGTTGTTAGGAGCACATGCTCTCACCAGATAAGCCATCCTGCCACCTGTTGGCAGCTCAGCGGCAGCTCAGCTTGGGTGCAGCTCACTGGCCCATGTGGGAATCGAACTGGCGACCCTGTTGCTCAGAGCTTGCACTCCTAAGCAAGCTCTTAACCAAATGAGCCACTTGGCCGGCCCCAGAGAGTCAAATAATTGAGAATTGGCAGCCATAGTCCCTGCTATTTCTACAACTAAATTCTATTTTATAAATTGTGGTTCTCTGGCTATTGGAATAGGGATATTGAAGAGAAGCCAGAGAAATTAAGGACACCTCAATCCCCAGCCACTCCCTAGCACCTCCACCAGACAGACGTGTGTGAGCACCAGCCTCACCAGTCCGAGACTGCCAAGCCAGTGTAAGTCCCAGGCGTGGCAGTTCCCTTGAGCAGATTTGGTATTCAAAGACTATGACTTAAAAAAATTTCTGGAACAAGTAAATATATTAGTAAAGAGTCAACAAAGAGGAAACTGACAGTCTGCAAGCCCAGGTTTTAAAGGAGTCATATTATCACAAAAATCCCCAACTTGTTGCTCAATCCCTTAAGGCAATCCACGAGCCTGAGTGTGAGTCACTCTACAGATATATTTAGGGTGCCTACTTGTGCCAGTGGCAGTTCTGGGTGGCAAGGATATCGCTGAGAACAAAACCAAGGTCCTTGCTTTGATGGAGTTTAAATTCTACTGGTTCCAGCACTGAGAGGAACAGGCTTCTAAAGTGACACAGCCCACCCTCCCACCCAGACACTCTTCCAGCAAGCAGGCAGCCAGGTGGCCTGACCAAGGAGCTCACCGCCAAAAGCTCAGTAAACAAACGCACTCATTAAATTACCTAGTCTTAGCACTTACGGTGTGCTCCACACTTTAGATTATTGGCAAATGCATAGTATTTCCCCAACTTCTTTTCTAAAGGGAATTTAGGAAAAAGAGTACTTTGGGAGTACCAGGGTACTAAAGCTAACCATTTAAGCTCTGAGATGCAGAATTGAAGAGCTATATCTGAAACTCTTTGGAACCAAAGAGAACAAGGACTGGATATATACATAAAATGATCTTGACCTGGTAACAGAGGCTCCATGCCATTGCTCTGGACAGTGCCTGGTCCTGACATTTAGTTATCTCCATGGGGAAGGCAGACAAATGCACTTCCTTTTCACATGTGATGACTGAGCCACATTAGAAGAGAGAAATTTTGATGTACAGGAAATAGTGTTTGCATGTCTTCAGGCACAAAAGGGTGGAATACAGTGGACAACTCTTTTCTCTTCATTACCCCACTTCCAGGAATTCCCTCTCTCCCTCCCTCCCAACATCCCAACTGGTTGCAGTGGAAACTGCCATATTCCTAAAATGGGACGCTGTCCCCTGGGGAATGTTGATGGTCTGAGGATGGGCACCTGACTTAAGCTAGGTTATTTAGTCTCTTCCATGGGAATTTTTTTTTTTAATTGGGGAATTGGGGAAGGGGAACAGTGTTGGGGAATTAGGGAAGGGGACCAGCCAAGTTGTTGTTCTTCAATCTTTGTTGTGGAGGGTGCCAGTTGCCATCTGGCTGCCCGTTGGCAGCTTGTGGCCTCTAAGCTCAAGGTGCTGTGTTCAATCTTAGTTGTGCGTGGGCGTAGCCACCATCCCATGCTGGAGTCGAACCAGCAGCCTTGTTGTTAAGAGCGCGCGCTCTATCCACTGAGCCATCCGGGTGGCAGCTCAGCTCAAGGTGCCAAGTTTAGTCTTAGTTGCGGGTGGGCGTAGCCCACCATCGAACAGGCAGTCTTGTTACACTAGCTGAATCATCCTGCTACCTGTTGGCAGCTCAGCTTGGGCTCAGTTCACTGGCCCATGTGGAAATTGAAGCAGCTCATGCTCTTAAGCTAACTCTTAACCAACTGAGCCACTAGGCTGGCCCTTCCATGGGAATTTTAAGAGAGACTATGTAGCTTCTTTCAAGAAGTTTTTTTCTGTAATATGTAACAAGACATTAAAAAAAAAACCCTCACATTCCATTTAATAGCAACTGAACTGCTTAGGCAGTGAGTGCTGTAAGGGCTCACAGATGTGAGGTATTGTGGGCTGGCTTGGAGAAGCAGCTCGCAGGGCAAGTTGATACGTAGAAGAGGTGGGATGGGCAGCTTGAATGTGGGCACTGTGGGGCAAAGGGCTGAGGGCACAGCACACCACCTTGGTCCATTCAGCAGGACTGAGGGAAGGAAGACTGCAAGGGTAGGGCAGGCCAGGAGTGGAGGACTCTGGGATTGTCAGGTACTGTACGTGTCCCCCACCCCCAAGGTAAGTAGCTTTTTGCAAATTTGATCCTGTGGGCAGTAAGGAAACACTGAATGCTTTTAAGGGGAAAACTACCATGTTGAATTGAATGTGGTATGAAGACAATTCTGGAAGAATGGGTAAAGAAAAGGCAATTTTGGGTGAGAGGCCAGTTAGGAGGCTATTCTGGTAAAGCAGTGAAGTGGAGAAGGAAGAATTAGGGCAGTGGAGAGGGTGGAGAGTATAAGGGTTAGCTAGGAGAGAACTTTTTAAAGGAAAAGGGTGTGGGCTTGGTGACAGCCCAGGGCTGAAGGACAGGGAAGAACCATAGAACTGCTGGAGGTCTGAAACCTGAGGGGCTGAGGGACCAGAAGGGCAAGTTAGGAGAGGGAGCTGCCCACGGGGAGGCAGGGATGAGAAGGGCAGGTTTCGGGAACCTTCTCCAGCACTGTAGGAGGTCAGTGAGAAGGTACAGCTGGCACGGCAGGCAGAGCACCATGCTGCTGGTGTGTGGCTCAGGGACAGTGCCTCAGCCTCAGGTGCCTTTTCCCAAGAGCACAGCTCCCCTGTGTGTGTACACAAAGCATTGCTTGCCCTCCCCCTCCTCACTGCAGACTATTTTGAAAACAAGGAGCTGGCTGAGAACAGTCCTGGGCACAGTCATAGCAGACAGGGCCTGGTGGGGCTGGGAGGACGTGTGCATGGCAGGGCCGAGTCTTGTCACCCTCAAGTCCTCATACTGACAGCAGCATTCCAGGGGCTGCTTAGGCTCCCTGGCCACAGGGGCTCCCACCCCAACACCCAAACTGTCTGTTTCCCTAGGAGACGGTAGTTAACATGCTCAGGCAATGGTCAGTTCTTTGTCATTAAGAATGAGTGTTCTATTTATTAGAGTACTTAGAGTAACAGAAAAAAATTAGAAAATTCGGAAAGCACAGAAAACTGTGAATACAGTTTTCTCAGGCTCATATTTTGAGCGAGGCTGTTCAGAGACCAATCTATTTAGAGAAATGATTCTAGGCGGTGAGCTACAGGGGCCCGAGCAGGCTAGGGCTTCTCTCAGATTACTCTCTCATTCCTCCCACACTGAAACAGTCTGCTCCCTTGACTTTGGGGCTCCCTGTGTTCTCCCAAGTGGCCCCACAGCCACTTGTGGCCGGTGTCCCTTGGTCACTGGTGCCCACAGAATCCTGCCCAAGGTTCTTGACCCCCTTCACTCTGTACACCCATCTGGAGGAAGGTGCCTTTTGGGCTGTGGTTTGTCTGCTTGGTCAGGGTGCCCAGGTCTGTCCGGCTCAGCCTCTCTGCCCTGAGCCCCACATGTCCATCCTAACGGCCACCGGTCACTCCCCTAGCGGCCCAGCCTCACACAATATGCCTAGCACTTCCTGCTACTCGCATTGGCCCCCAAACCTGCTGCACCTCCTCCTGGCCCCCAGCCAACTATCCAGGCCAAACACGTGGCCGTCCTCAGCCCATCTTTTCCCTCCTCTGCCCTCCACTAGTCATTGTCATGTTGTCAACTCTTCCTCCTGAAGACAGTGCTGCTCAAAAGCATATGGTTCAGTGCCCATCTATGACAAGTTTAGAAAATTTTATGGCAACTTGAGTAACATCAAGTTTTAGAATCTATTAATAAAAATGTGGACTTTAAATAAAAAAAAATCTTTTTTTAGTAATCCATTTTAATTGTATTTTACAAAACTATTGATCCATAGTGGGCTGGAGGAACAACGGGTCCTTCATCATGGGTAGAAAACCACTGTCCTAAGTCTCTTCTGGCTACTAGCCACTGCTGGGTCACATGGGCACCACCCACTGCCTGGGTCTTTCTCCAGCCTCCTAACTGCTCCTGCCTTCAGTGGGCTCCTCTCTGATCTGTTCTCTATGACAAGGCCAAGTGAGCAAAAGGGCACATCTGGGCCATTTCCAGCCTGCCATTTAAGCATGTCCCTGCCTAATGTGCTTGGCAACTTTCCCTCGCTCTCAGGTCAGTCCTCGACCCCTCACCCTGACCTGGCCCCTCCTTTCCCACTGACTGCGTCTCCCAAATCACCCCCACCCCCACCCCCATCCCCACTTTCCCTGAGGGCCACTCTGAACTTCCACCAGGAACACAGCGGTCTCTTGCGTCTGAGCCTTGCACATACTGTCCCCTTGACTAGGACACTCTGCACATTTCTACCTGATGAATTACAAATTGTTCTTTGGCCTTCAGCTTCCTCCCATAAGTCCTTCCCAAGGCCCTCAAATCTTGGCTAGGAGCCCTGTCCTGTGATTTTAGCACTTACCACATTTGTATTACAACTCTCTGTCTACGGGCCCACATCCTCATCAAAAAGATAAGTTACTCGAGAGGAAAGAGGCTCAGGGCTGTATGTATCCTGGAGCCTGGTGCAGAGGCAGTCAATGCAGATGCTAAAGGCAGATGGCAGACACTGCCTTCAGCTTGGCAGTCAGTCTTCTCATGAGACAGTTCTACACTTCAGCTGCCATTATTTCTTCATGTTGTGAGGAGGCGCTCAAGGATGAGGACCATTGCCTGTCCCTCTCCGCTAACTAGTAGGGCAAGCAGAGCATCCCACAGATGAGCCCCCTACACCAGCAGTGCCAAGGAAACAACCTGCTTCCAACTTGGAAGTTGCCCAAGACACCCGGAATTGGACAGGCCGCTTCCTCTTGCCCCCCTTCCTACTTGGTACAGCAAAGGAGAGACGAGGCTGTTCCCACTGCTGCTCTGACCTCTTCCCAAGCTGTTCATTTGCTAGAATAGGGTCTTTTCCTACCAATTCTAAGCTTGACAGAGACAAAAAGACAAGCACTTACCTGCTTCCAGTAAGAACCTTGTGACTTTTCTGGATGCCAAGATAAGGCCAGATTCCTGCTGACCTGCAGGAAGGTTTGGTTTACCTGGCAGGAAGTCCTTGTTTTGTCAGTGGCCCCCCCCCCCCGCCTCTTGGTGCCCACAGCAGCCCTTTTCACCTTCAAACAAGTTGGGTTTGAATGAAACTCCAGAGGCCCAGGCCTCCCCAGGTGGCAGCAGGTGGTTGTTGACTAGGTTGCTGGTGTGACTGGGACAAAAATTTAGGTTGGGAAAAGACTTGCTCAAGGCAGTGGGGGGAGGGGGAGATGGGAGGCTCACCACCCACTCTGACATGGAGAGCAGGGAGGACAAACAACAAAAAATCAATGCCATGCAAACACTTCAGCCAGACATTAGGTGCCAGGAGCTAAGTTCTGCTTCTCAGACTCATGCACTTTTCTAACTGCAGGTGGCTGACTGGTGCAGATTCTGTATTTTCAGCTCTCAACACAGAGCTCTCTCTTCAGGGATACGGTTTTGTCCACTTGGCATGGATTTTCAGGCCTGGGCTCCAAGATGGGAGGGCAGTAGGTAGGCACATTCCCTGCAGTCACCATGTTACATCTGGGCTGAGCGCAGGACTGTATTCCAGTTCTCCAGGTTGGAGCTCAGAACTTAAGAGGTTTCAGGGAGGAAGGAGCGATCATTTGGGACTTGAAGACCAAAGGTGGAGAGGTAAAATTGAAACCCAGCTTCTTCTCAGGGCCCAACTGTCTAATTTGGGGCAAGGGGCAAGGCAGTAGGGGAGAATAAAGCTGGCCAGCCAAGTTGAGTCTTGATAGTACAGGACCTTGTTGCCTGGCCCAGGATTTGGGGGAGACTTTGGTGTCAGAGACTCGGGTTCAAATTCCAGCTCCTATCTCACTTTAGGCGTTTTTTAAGTGGGTGCTTTTCTACATCAAGAGGATTGAGATCCACTTCACAGGGTTGTATGAGGCAAGATAGTGCAGAGTGGCTAAGAGTAGGTTTTGGAGTAAGACTGCTTTTTTTTTTAAAGATTTTTATTGGGGAATTGGGGGGATGGGAACAGTGCTGGGGAATTGGAGGAAGGGGAACAGACAAGTTGCTGTCGTTTTGTTCTTCAGTCTAGTTGTGAAGGATGTTGCTTCACTCGCCCAAGTTGTCACCATCATTGCGCTCTTCCCGGGCGAGGCAGATCAGTCGCCGGCTTCTGGACGGCCGCTCACGCTGGCTGCTCACGCTGGCTGCTGGCTACATACGGTATAGCCCATGGCAACCCACTGCCACAGGGGCTGCAGCCTACGCAGTCGCCGGCGACTTACAGCAGCCCAGCTCCAGGTTGAGCTGTTGTTCAGCATCTTAGCTGTGGAGGGCAGTGTCACTGGCCCTCATATGTGGGATCCGAACCGGGGCCCTCTGGCATCCCAAGCCAGTTCTTAACCATCGCGCCACTTGGCCGGCCCGACTGCTTTTGAGTTGGTTTGAATTCTAGTTTACCACCTACTGTGTGACCTCAAATCAGTTACTTATCTTCTCTGTGCCTGCTTCTGCATCTATGAAACGACTTGTACTTAGACACATGAGGTCTGACAATTATGTTTGCGAAATTGCCACCATGTGCTTACAATGGCAGCACTCTCCAAACAGCTCAGTCAAGTTTCACAGCCTTGGTATATCAGTGACTCACAGCTGTGTTTGTGTCGACGTGTGGCGGTGTCTTGCTGAGTGGCGTTCATTATTGTTGTGTGTTTTTGTGTGCTGTTGCGAGAATGTCTGAGCTTGAATTAGAGCAACAAACAGACATTATATTTCTTGTTAAACTTGGCAAGAGTGGAAGTGAAATCAGGGACATGTTAGTCCAAGTTTATGGGGATAATGCTATGAAGAAAATGGCAGTATGCAAATGGATTAAACGTTTTTTTGAGGGGAGAGAACGCGTCACTGATGAAGAGAGGTCAGGGTGGCCAGTAACAAGCAGAATTGACAAAAACATTGCAAAACTTCTTTGAATTGTGAGTCAAAATCATCGGCTGTGAGAAGCATAGCTGACCAAGTAAACATTGATAGAGAAACAGTTAGGAAAATCTTAACTGAAAATTTTGGCATGAGAAAGATGTGTGCAAAAATGGTCCCGAAGGGGCTCACCTATGAACAAAAGCAAAAGAGAGTTGAAGTTTGCCAAGGCCTTTTAGAGAGGCAGGACGATGTTTTGGGCCGTGTTATCACTGGTGATGAAACATGTGTGTACCAATAAAACCCTGAAACAAAGTGTCAAAGTGCACAATGGAAGTCAGCCAATTCTCCACGACCAAAAAAGTTCCATCAGTCCAAATCAAGAGTCAAAACGATGTTGCTAACCTTTTTTGATATCAGAGGAATTATTATAAATTTGTACCAACTAGACAGTTAACCAAGTTTACTATTTGGAAGTGCTGAAAAGGCTGCATGAAAAAGTTAGAACCAAACGACCTGAATTTTTCACTAACAATTCATGGCCTGCTCACCTGATCTGGCCCCTTTCTTTACCCAAAGATAAAGGAAACATTGAAAGGAAGACATTTTGATGACATTCAGGACATCAAGGGTAGTGTGCTGACAGCTCTGATGGCCATTCCAGAAAGAGTTCCAAAATTGCTTTGAAGGGTGGACTAGGCGCAGGTGTCAGTGCATAGCTTCCCGAGGGAAGTACTTCGAAGGTGACCATAGTGATATTCAGCAAAGAGGTATGTAGCACTTTTTCTAGGATGGGTTTGCTAACTGAATTGTCAGACCTCGTAGATCACTTAGTGCCCGGCACATAGAAAGTGTTCACTGAGAACTTTTTCTTCCCTTCCCTGGTGGCAATTGGAAGCTGAGCCAGGATGTGAGTAGGGACACAGAGGGCATAGTTCAGGTTTATGCTGGCAAGGTTTAGACAGGCCAGGGTTACAATAATCCCGGTAAGACATAAAAATGAGAGCCTGCCCAGGAAGGAAGAGGTGGGACTTCTTGAAGCATCAGTAGGGACTGGCAATTGATTAAATGCCAGGGACAGATACTGGATTCAAGGAGATCAGCAGGTGTAAGATGTTATCACCCCAACTAAGAACATCAGAAAGATTGGGTAGGTAAGGAGAGGGGAGGGAAGAAATGTTTGGCTGTTGACATGAATTTGAAGTGGCTGCCACAAGAGGGGACAGCAGTGTTTACAGAAAGAGTGGTAGAGTGGTATCACCTCACCAACTAGGGTGGTTATCAAAAAAACCCCCAGAAAACATGTGCTGGTGAAAATGTGGAGAAACTAAAACTCTTGTGCATTGCTGATGGGAATGAAAAATGGTCCAGGGGTAAAAAGTATAACTATTGCACTGTGTTGTACAGCTGAAACTAATTCTAAAAAATGTGTATTTCATAATAAAAAATAATTTAAAAAGAAAAATGGTCCAGTGGCTGTGGAATGGTCCAGTTGTATGGAGGTTCCTCAAAATTAAAAACAGAATTACTATATGATCCAGCAATTCCACTTCCTGGTATATACTCAGATAGCATGGTCTTGAACAGGTATTTGTACACCCATGCTCATTTTAACATAATTCACAATAGCCAAAAGGGGGAAACAACCCAAATTTTCATCAATGGATAAACAGATCAACAAAATGTGGTCTATCCATCCAGTGAAATATTATTATTCAGCCTTAAGGAAGGAAATTGATTCATACTACAAAATGGACATTCTGCTCAGTCAAATAAGCCAGTCACAAAAAGACAAGTAGTGTACGATTCCACTTACGTGAGGTACCCAGAGTAGTCATAATCATTGAGACAGAAAGTAGAAAAGTGATTACCAGGGCTGGGGGGAGTGGGAGTTAGTGTTTAACGGGAAGAGTTTCATATGAGATAAATCAGTTTTGGAGATGGATGGTGGTGATGGTTGCCCAATGTGAATGAGCTTAGTCAACTGAAATATACACTTAAAAATGGTTAAAATGGCAAATTTTGTGGATTTTACTACAGTAAAAAGAATTGAATGCAGCTAGTATATTACATTTAAACATAAATACATGGCATTATTAATGTGAATTATAATAGTTAAGGATTTTAAAAGTAGGCAAGGTGTAGGAAATAAAGTCTGGAAATAAAATTGCAAATTGTTTTAGTAATAAAAAAATTTAAACAGTGGCAAACAAAAAATCACAAAACAATGGCAGCAGGGCATATGGGTGAGTGTCAACGTCCAGTAGGAATTTGGAAAGGCTGACCAGAGCATGTCTAAAAGTCTGAATTGAAGATGGAATACCAGGCAACTGCAGAGTGATAATGGAGGTTGCTGGTAAAAATGAAATTACCTAGAGGAAGTTGCATCAAGAAGAAAGGGATGGAGTGTCAGGAAGAGCATGCCTTTGGGGAGAGAAGAAAGGTAAACAGGACAGGGATGGGAGACAACTGGGTGAGTGTGGGTCCTGGCACCAACAAGTACCAGTTCCAAAAGGTTGACCCGACTGCCAGAGGCTACAGAGAGGATGTCAAGAGATGTGAAACAGAGCTAGCTAAGGCTGTGTGTATGGCAGTAGCTCTCAGAGTAGGGAGGAAGCCAAATCACAGGGGGATGGCCGTAGAGGAAAATAAAAGCAAATTGGGTTCTACTGCAGAGTTTGGATGAAGATAGAAATATGTCCTATTTACATAGAGGAAACTGGAGCAACATTTACACAGAGGGAAGAAAGGGGGGAGGCTGATTGGTAGGATTTGGTCAGTATGAAGGTTAAGAGGTTGCAACCCAAAGCACAAGGGTGAGCCAGCTTTGGTCAGGGGCCATGACCTGGCAGAAAAGAAAAAAGGTGAAGATTTGGAAGAGCACATGAAAGAGGATTCGGGGGTGGGGGTGGGGGGAGAGGACTCCGAGAGGCGGCCTCCTTTAAATAACAAGGTAAGGTCACAAGAGTTAGGAAGGATAAGATTGAGGCTTAGGACTCAAGCTTCTTGTTAAAAATGCAGACTCTCAGGACCCACTCCCAACCTAGTGAGCCAGCATCTGATCTTAACAGCATTCCCCAAATGATTCATATCATGTTAAGGTTTGCAAGCCACTGGTTTTGGAGTGGTTTACAATGTTGACTGGCACAATGGAATCACCAGGAAAACTTTGAAAATTCCGGATGAGCAGGCTGCAGCCCAGACCAATGGAAACTCCCTGGGGGTCATCTGATGTTTTTAGCGCCCAGGTTAGCAAACCCCTAATGGGCAGCCTAGATTGGCAACCACTGGTTTACGGCATTGCAAAGCCAAACATAAGCTTACTACAATTTGTTGAATAAACCACAACAGCAGCTGCAGGAGATGTCACCGGGAGCAAATAGGAGATTGTTGAACACCAGGGAGGCCGTGACATGATTGGATAGCACGATGCTGTGTTGGGTTTACATTCCCCCCAAACACCCAACAGTCCAGAAGATGGACAGAGGAAGCAGAAACTTGGAATGAGATCTGATGGACGAAGGCGGGGAACCAGAAGCATGGTGTCCAGGAGTGCAGGGCCGGCAATGCTCCGCTTTGCAGCCACTCCTGCTCTGCGATCCTTCCCTAGGCTTGCAGTGAAGTGACCTCCACAATATTTACCCATGTTACCAGCAGTGTGGGGAAGTTCCTACAGCTCGTTAGAGTGCTCTGACATGCACCTGGTTGGAATGAGACACTCAGCTTAGATTAGGTCAACGCTGGGGCCATGCGTATGTCAGTGTTCTCCGACTTCCGTTCGCATCAGAACCTCCAGGATGCTTATCACAACAGACTGCCAGAGGCCCGCTCACACAGGTTCAGTAGCCTGGAACAGGAAGCCAGAACCTGCGTTTCTAACACTCCCAGGTGATGCTGATCCTGTACTCTGGGAAGCACACAGACTATGTGACACAAGATGACTGTGGATGTGGCAGGGCCATGCGTTGGCTCCTCCCAACACTAGTTTGTTTCTGCAGATCTAAGCTGTTTCTGGGGAATGTCCCTTTAGCATTGCACTGCAGTTACTTACTGGAGGTTGAATTTTCTGCATTATGTTGTCACTTTGGCCTAGTGAGGGTAGAAATGGGTGAGAGGAATTCCAGCTGGAAGGACTCAGAAAACTAAGTACAGAGCCTGCAGACTAGAACAAGTTATGAAACGGCAGGCCCCAAACTGACACAGCTCCCCACACCTGGCCTGTGCATGGAGGCCTGCCTAAACCACACGGCATGAACAACCCCCCTTCCTACAGATTAAACTTCAAAGAATAAAAATCTCTCTCCTTAATCTACGACTTTAGCTAAGCCGTGTATTAGAACACTTTAGTCCAGTTTTTCTCCCCTTATTAAGTCTGAGCAGAGGTAGTTTTTTTTTGTTTTTTTTTTTGCTTAGTTAGTAACTAGGCCAAGTGCTAGACACATGGCAGGCATTTAGTAAATACTTACTGAGAACTTGACTGAGAGTTAGTCAGTCTTCGTCTTAGTTCTTGGGACACACACAGGCCAGGCTTCACTTGGATGTCTTTGTCTTCCTATCACAGACTCAACTCCTTTCCCAAAGCAAAAAACCTTGGATACAATCCAAGAAACTGCACTGCTTTTAAAAAATTCTGTCCAGCTTTAACTGGCTAGAATAGAGCTACTCATCCTTGTCACTTGCTGTCCGGAATGTGGTTCAAGTCCAAGAGAGTTGGGGCTGATCGCGTTTTTCCAAACCTGATGACTTCTTCAGGGCACCTGAATTTATATGCAGGTCATGCATGTGGAAGGGGTGGGATTTCAGTCCACAATAGCCAAATCTGGGTATTTTCCAGCTGCTTTCTTGGCTAGTATTTTCAGTCCATTTTGCACCAAAGGTTTTTGTTAAAATTAGAGGAGTAAAAGCCTTGGTAGCAGAAAGGGGACTACAATATATGCAGATACTCTCCTTCTAAAAACCCAAGGGAAAATCACGAGGCCAAGGAAACAGATCTGCTGGGCCAACTACAGAGAATCCAGGGGGGAGTGGACAGTGAAGGCTACTGTGGCATAGACTTACAGGAGGAAAGGTCCAGTGGCATTTCTTTAAAGGCAACTCTTGCTTAACAGTTTAATGACACAAGCCATTCACCTCTCCAGTGAGATTTCAGTGTGAAGGTCGGCCTTCAAAAGCACCAACTTTGTACCACATTCTCAGTTGTCAGCCCTCTGAGAGAATGCAGATTATGGCAATACCGAGCCCCTGGGGAGGCTCCTTGTTTATAAAGCTACCTTTCCTCCCAGTGCCATGGATTAGAGACAAAAGACATTGTTTAAAAGAGAAGCATCGGGGCGGCTGAGTGGCGCGATGGTTAAGAACTGGCTTGGGATGCCAGAGGGTCCCGGTTCGGATCCCACATACGAGGGCCAGTTACACTGCCCTCCACAGCTAAGATGCTGAACAACAGCTCAACCTGGAGCTGGGCTGCTGTGAGTTGCCGGCGATGGCGTGGGCTGCAGCCCCTGTGGCAGTGGGTTGCCATGGGCTACCGTGTGTAGCCAGCAGCCAGCATGAGCGGCCATCCAGAAGCCGGCGACTGATCTGCCTCACCCTGGAAGAGCAGAATGATGGTGCCAACTTGGGCCAGTGAAGCAATGTCCTCCACAACTAGATTGAAGAACAAAAGGACAGCAACTTGTCTGTTCCCCTTCCCCTAATTCCCCAGCACTGTTCCCATCCCCCAATTAAAAAAAAAAAGAGAGAAGCATCTTTGGATGCTTCCAGATGTCAAATTCCATCAGCATTTTGAGACTAACACCCACTGGCAATTTATGGCTTCTTTCCTTTCACTAGAGCTTGCCCTACTAGCTTTTCCATGCTCCAATTTGAAGGGAGCTCACTGAGTGGGTAATCTTTGTGTTACCCTTGGGACTTAAGTGTAAATAATTCCAAAAATAGAGCGAGATTAACACTGCCTACCATACCACGTTTTGAAACAGGGTTGACCGGTGGAAGACACTTTGTTTGGTCCCAACAAGATAAATCTGGCAACACCCAGGCACTCAGCTAGGAGCTCAATTCCTATTAAAAAATAAAATTAAACCCTACCAGTAGCTAAAACTGTCAGAAAGTTTTGGCTTTTGGAAGGCAGCTATGCTCTCACCACTATACCACCAACGCTCATAGTTTTGGCTTTTGGTAAGGAATTCATGCCACAGTAGAAGGAGTTCCAGTTGAGAATCCCAAATTTAGAAATCAAATTTTCCATGAGTGGAGTTGATGCCAACCATGCCGGTGTCATAGCTGTCAGGACAGCAAAGGAAGCCAGGCCGGAGCAGTGTCCCACCCACCTTTCCCCACCAGGGAGACACTGAGTCATGTGAGATAATCTGACCAGCACCATGTCAAATCTTACTACTGATTTGCACTTTCATTTTTTTGCTTCAAAATTACATGGAAATCCAACTACTAAACTACAAAATGTAATTGCCATATTTTATAGGCAAAATGCTTTTTATAGGAATGAACTGTGAACGCTATTTTAAAACAGCAACAGGATGTTACCAAATAAGAATAATGGGGATAATCTGACACCAAACAATTGGAGGCCAAGACAGAAAGATCTGTCATTGCCCTAGAAAGTGCTAAGCCTGAGTGAACAACAGATTTGGAAATTGGTACTATGGGTGGTACAATTTTTACTGAGTGCAATTATTTTACATGGTGAATTACTGAAGACTAAATCAGGCCAGAAATCTTGGTGTCTTAAGACTAGCTACCTGGTAATAAGGTAGCTACTTTTTTTTTTTTTTTTTTAGCTGAGCCATCCTGCCACCTGTTGGCAGCTCAGCGGCAGCTCAGCTCAGGCGGTGAATCGAACTGGAGACCCTGTTGCTCAGAGCTCACACTCTTGGGCGAGCTCTTAACCAACTGAGCCACTTGGCCGGCCCTGGGGTAGCTACTTTTAACCTATTCTCTTTCTCCCCAAAACTAAAACGCTCACTGGAAATACAAAATAAATAAAATGGGCAGGTAGAAAAATACCTGCTTAAGCTTGTAGCTCCCACTTCTAGCCACGTGTAATACACGGATGGCTCCAGGCTGGAGATGCCTAACTGCTCCCCCATTTTCGACTTTACTCTTTACCGACCAGGCCCAGACTACCCTAGATTTTGGAAGGAGACCAAAATTAGTGTGTTACAGGCGTGTTTAAGATGGTGTGCTAACAGTTGGGGATGTGTGGGTGGTATGGGGGAGGATTTCACCTCTGACACTGTGGAGAACTGCAGTTAGCTTTATTGGTGAGCTGAAGTTCTCTACAGAGCAGACACCACTGTCACCCACTGCACAGGGCCCAGGGCTGCCCCTGCCCACACCGGCACCACCCGCCATGACTGAGTGAGACTGAGAGGAGGTGGCATATGTTAGGTGATGGCACTGGGACCCAGGTCAAACCTATCCTGATGGGAGTTTGCCCTGATGATAAAAGTGACACACGGACACACACAACTCACACATATCAGAGCCTTGCTATTTTAAGAATGTACTTTATACAAAATAACCAGTTCATATGGAAATAAATCTACAGACCTCTGAGGATCAAAAAGCTTTTAAAAAAGTTCTTTAAAAAATTATCCAACACACAATATCGAACTAACTATTGAGGTAAGTGTCGCTCTCAGTGAAACAGGGCATCAGCAGACCACGACAAAATATACACAATATAAAAATAAATAGCATTCCCCTTTCCAGTACTGGCCAGGAAAGCTCACACAGCTTTTGCAGCAGGAGCGAAGAATCCCTGAACCCTTGTGCCACAGGTTGGTGGATGCTGACCTGGGCCCCCAGGAGCTATGTGCCAGGCAGGAGGGAAGGTGCCCCAGCCCCACTAGGAAAGAGAAGGGGTCCCAGAGTCTGAACTCAGCATTCCAGTAACCTACTCCCTAACCACACCTGTTTCCAACCCCATCCTACCCCACCCTTTTCAAACACACATGCAGGACAATGAGTTGATTATCAGGCATTTCTACAGAAAGGTTCAGTGAGTCCCCTGGTGCAGAATGAGAAAGAGACCAGCTGGGAGACAGCCCCTCCAGATGTCTGTTTAGCAAAGGCCTACAAAGCAGAGGGAAAAACACCCTGCCTGGAGACAAGGCGTGTGCACAGCTTCATATGAGATGAAATGCAGGCAGAAGTGTTCACTCAAGTACTGTCTTCCCAAAAGGAAAGCAGGTCTAGGCTCAGTGTCCTAAGGCTACACGGTACAAGAGTCCAATCCACCAAGAAAGAAAAGGGGAGCCTGGTTTCATCTCCCACAGCAAGTCTCAACCACAGTCTTCGTTCCTAGACGGTGATGTGAGCCCAGGAGTAAAAGCCTCTGCACACTCAACCGAAACGCCGAGTGCTTCACTGCAGTGTTGAACAGAGTGCTGTCCCCAGGTATATTGCATCCCAGAAAGCCCCAGCGTTTAGGTCTTTGTGTCTCTGTCTCTGGCCTCACACTGACACACACACTGACACACACACACACACACACACACACACACACACACACACGCAACCAACTTCCGTAGTGGGAGGTCCATAAAGAATCTGGCAGGGGGTGAACTGACTGACAGGCACAAAAGGGGGCAATAATGCTAAAAAACTCTAGGCCTTTCATTTCCTTCAGTTTCTCTGAATGCATGTAAGGATTCTGACACTAGGGAACTGTCGCTCCCTGGAGACTGCTGAGTTAAGACTTCCTGTGAAGTTTCAAATTAGGTCTTAAGAGCAGTATATTATGCATCGATTTGAAGAGCCAAAAAAAAAAAAAGTAAGAAAAAGTTCAACCAAGTGGTATGAACTGAAAACTTGTTTCTGGTATCTGTGATGACTGCAGCACTGGGATTTTGTGTTTTGGACAGCACTTATCATGCTCTCTGACTCCAGTAGCAATTAGCATAAACAAGCACACAGCAGATAAATACCACGCAAGCATGACACCAAATGGGTAGTCAGGATAAGTACTTCCAAGGTCCGAGGGCAGGGCTACGGTGAATCGACACTTCAAGCTGAGGTCTGACTGAGCTCAGGGGCACAAACTACAAAGCTTAAGGTTTCTAATAACCATAAAAATGAAGTTGAGCATGGAAAAGTTCGCCTTCTGAGAGCAGTGACAGGCTCACTTAGCAGAAACACCTGTTAATAAGCTCATGTGCACCATCAGAAGAACTGAGCTGCCCGATTAAGGACTGATGGAGTGGCATGAATTTTTAAAAAGTGTGATGGAAAAAATTATGTGAATAAAAATCTGCATATTTTGTCCCTTTTTACTCTCCACATGTATCTACCATAATAAATTGTAGCCAATAGCTACTTTTTAAATGACCAGACTCTGAGGGGAAAAAAACCCAAACCAGAAACCTTACAAAGATTCTCTCCTTTTCTTTCTGGATCTTTTATTTCTCTTGGGTCTTGAAGAAAGAGCTTGTAACTTATGACAACTCTAATAAAGGTTAGCCATTAATGTAAAATCAAATAGGTGTGAGACCCCTTCTCATTACCCGTGGAGCACGGCTGTCCCTCCTGGTGACCACTGAGAGCTGGCACTGTGACAAGGCCGCAGTGGTCCAGTGTGCAAATCCTTCTAGCCTGAGCGCAGATATTAGGGTTTCCTCACACACTACTGTCTAGTTATAGTACACCACATAACCATCACTCCCGAACAGAGATGGCAAAGGTATCAGCTTAAGACACTTAGAGAATGCTAGGAGAAAGGAAAGGTGAGAAGGCAGGGAAGGCAGGGCCTGCTTGGGGCCGAGGCGCTGGGCGGCTCTGAGCAGCACCACTGCACCCTGCACTCCTGCAGCTCTGCTCGCTCCAGCAGATGTGCACCAGCAGGAGCTTAGGGTATACCAGACAAGGGACGGGGCACTGGTACCTGGAACGCATGACCACGTTCCCACACGGGATGCAACAAGGCTGACAATTTTTTCTGTTGCCCTTGTTCACAGTGTCATAATATAATACAGTAGTTCAATTTCCTATTTCCTTCCTTAATTATTTTCTCACCTCTCTACATACCAAGAAGGGAGATTAAGGATAAAAGAATTTACTGATTTCTTTCCTATATGGTTCACAGCTTCTCTGACAACAGGAAACTGAGCTAAGGGGCTGGGAGAGGGAGGAGAAACGGTGACTGGGGGCAGTGTGCACACAGCTGCTCCAACGCCACTGGGCAGGAGGAAAGGGAGCACACCGGCCCTCTCCTACCCATGTCCCAGGGGGTCCAGCACAAAGCAACCCCACGGCAATAGCACCAGGGCAGGAGGCCCTATGGTCACTGTGCTCCAGTTCAGGGACAGAGGCCTCTCATCCAAAGCAGCTTTCACATGAAAAGAGAAAGGCTGTCAGTGGCAGAATGCACTGGGCCTACACCAGGTCTAGCCAGGCCCAAACTAGCTGTAAAGACCAGCTGGTTTTTTCCTTTCCCCTGCTCTGCACAAACAGAAGCACAAGTAGCAATGCTCCTAGCACGCTGGCTCACACCAGCAATCTCATACCAGCTGGCTCAAGGGCTGACTGGAGGCCATCCACAAGCCTAACCTCTTTCTCCTTCAGGGGAAACATCAACTTCTTCACTTTTCTAAATCACATTATGCCCATGATAGGGTTCTAACAAGAATCAGGATCAAATGAGAACACAGCCTCTAAACTCATTCCACTTAAAAGCACACCAAATTTAAAATTAGCCTGTCAGAGAAATATTTGTGTTGTTGTGCATCGTTTCTTAGAGGCATCTGTGTCTCCTACCTGATTCTCAGTCCTACCTGAGCTACGAGCTCACTGCTGGGTCAGCAAGCACTCACTTTCATGCGTGAATTTCCACTATACTGGAGCTGGTATCTTGGGATCCATTTGTGTGACATGAATGTTTCCAATTTGTTTCTTTTCCTACTGATAGCATATGTTTAGCCAACTTGAAACATGACAGTTCTACATTTCACCAAGGATGCTGGAATTAGGGGGGAAGGTTCTACTGGACCCTCACACAGCTGAATTTGTAACTAGGGCAGATTAATATATCATGGTAGCTTTTCTACTATCCCTAAGGCATGCTTAAAAATATGCTATTCTTTACAAAAACCTGTAATTGCAGGGCACTTTCCTTAGGTTTTTTTTTCTTTCTTTGTGGGAATATTCATATGAGTCCTAACTTTGGTGGCATATCAGCTAAAACCAAGTACAGAATGCTAAACAGGGAGAATCCAGTGTAATTCACTTCTACAACTGTAATAAAAGCAATTTAATACTGTAAAATTGTTTCCTATCACATATACGACAAATGATTCCCAAGAACATGTCCTTGACAGCTATTTTAAATCACCATGACTTATTTTACTATGATTCACTTAAAATGGATAAAAACTATATATATTGAAATATCCCTAAATTCAAACTGTAAATCTATAGAATACATTTTTCCTATTCAAAACTGTGCAATTTCTTTATTGATACTAACATATACAAACCTGAGTAGTTGCTGCCACAAAATGTGATTTGTGCCAGAAAGCTGTGTGTGATGCCTTCCAGATCACAGTCCCGCAGGTCTGTGATGGGGACGATTAATTTCATCTGCTATAATAAGCAAAACAGCCCAGTGATCCCAATTCCTGATACTGGTTTACAACTATCTGGTAGGGCTGGTGGCAAATCAGGAAGGGCACTGCTCTCTCAGCCCAGGTTGTGGGCCACCAGCTGAGATGGCAGCCTGTCTTCTGGGCTGAATCTTCTGCAAGGCTGTGAGAACACTCTGCCTCGGAATTAAGAAACTAAAAACTCAGTGGTTGGGGGGCAGTGTGACAGTACTCACTTGGGCTGATTGGAAAGGAGCCCTTTCACTCTGAAAGGACAGCTGGCCACTGAGGACACACAGTGACATATTACAAGGGTAAACCTTTCCTACCCTCTTCTCCAGCTCCCCAAAGCATTCAGTGTGATGTGATTGTAAACAGATAAGGATCACTCCAGTGCTGTGCGCCCACCACAGTTAGGACTGCCATTTCTTCTGGATCCCCACCCACCCCACCCAGTTTATGTACAATACATTCACCACCAACAACAGAAATTATTTTAAAAGGCAACATGAAAATTCTGTAAACTGGACCCAGCTTCAAACACAGTAATACTATGAGTAGTCCCTTCCCCAAATATATACCTGAGTTTAGCTGCTCATGAAAGTTTACATGCACCACTCCATTCTTACGTATGCCCCTCCCCCAAGTTTTAGGTGATTCTTCACTGAACAAGAGTCTCAGGACTTGGAAAAGCCATCACTAATTCCAATTCATTTCTTCTTGATTATCAGCTGTGCAAAGGTCCCTGAACCAGGACCCTGCAAGCTGTGTTGGTTATCTAAGGCGTGTGCCCTGGGGGTTCCGGGACGGCTCCAGCTCCTGGTGGCACGAAATGGTGCACTGTGAGGGGCGCGGTGGGGGGTAAGGAAGAGAGATGGGCGAGATCATTCACCCAGATGCTCATATTCCAGTCTTCATGTGCAGCTATCCGCTTCCTTGGAGGTTACTTCCTCCTTGGACTAGCTCTGAGAAAACCAAAACAAGGATGATTTAAATAAAATAGACATTTGTATTAATTGTGAAAAAAAGTAAGCTGAAGAGCTGTCCATGTTCCTCTCATCTGGGAACATGGCTTGATTTTGTTTCACCAGCCACAGGTTACTTCCAGAGAATGAGCACTACAGCCCTGGACCGCAGCCCCATCATTCTGCAGCTGCACAGTAGGGAACGGTAATGAGGCCGCTGATGATGACGTCACACAGGTCGAGGGTGAGACTGAATGAGGCCCTGCACACTGAAGCTCTCAGCACAGTGCCTGGCATGGAAGCAGCCCTCGGAGGCAACTACTGTTATTTAAAAAACTGAGGCCTAGTCCCTCTAAAATGAAATAGGTGGGAAGGATAAAACAGACAAAGGACTGTATAAAATAAATGCCAGTGGCCAGTTTTGAAAAAATGATGTTTAAATAATCCCACACCGTGGGTTTGACTAAGAACAGGAAAAAGGCACATGTGGAAATGGTCGAGAAGCCACTTCTTGAGGCCTTCTTCTCTTGACCTTCCACCACTGAGTCAGCTGGGAGCACAGGGCCTCAGTGGCCCTTTATTTGCCTGCCTGTAAGACATGAAGCTCTTTCCAGGAAAAGTTCCTGCATTAACAGGACACCTCGAAGACTTTTTCAGAACAGCAGTGAAGTCACGTACAGCTGACCAGTGAACAAGAAAGGGGCTCAGGTCAGGGCGCTGACCCACCATGCGGTTGAAAATCCACACGTAACTTAAGTCAGGTCCCTGAACACATGGCTTTCCAGCCACGCATCGGGACTATGTCCTTACTTCCTACCACTAGGAGGAACAAGAGCTCTAATGTTTGGCAATTCTTACCTGATCAAGAGGAAGTGTTGGGGGCTTATGTGGCGGCAGCTCTTCCTGCGACGTTGCTGGTGCTGGGGTCTTTGGGAAGGAGGACTGTGAGTGAACTGGATGGACTTGCATCCTAGAGCCACAAGAAAGGAATAGTTCACAATCAGTGAAAACTTACTAATGAGGGAGGAAAAAAGGTACTTTAATCATGAAAATCTCATGCAGATACTGCCTTAATTACCCAGGTGAACAAACCTGGAATCAACACTGGGACAAAACAGATAGGTGCCTCCAGGTATGAGGCAGTAAGTACATGATACCACCTGCTCAGTGTTCCTCGGCAAAGCCTTTAATCTGACTCTAAACATGAGAAAACAATGAGAAGAATCCAGAATTTGGTAAACTACATGAGAACTGGCCTGGACTCTTTGAAAGACAAAAGAAAACAATACAATGATGGGGTGAATGTTGTAAATTAAGAGACTAAATACGGTAACCAAATGTAAATCATGAACCTTGACTGGATCTTGATGGGAAAAAAAACATCAAAATAAAGAAACACAGCTATAAAGGACCTTTTGAGGACAACTGAAAAAATTAGGACTCTATACTAGACACCCTTTTCCTTGGCTGTGATAATAGTTTGAGATTGTGCACCAGAAGAATGTCCTTATTCTTAGATGATACATGCTGAAGTATTTAGGGACAAAGGGTCAGGATATCTGTAATTTACTTTCCAATGGTTTGAAAAAAGGCAAACAAAAGAAATAAACATTTAGAAAGGTAAAAAACAAACATGGCACAATGTTAAATGGGGGAGAGTGTTTGGAGTGAGGTTGTCTGGGGTTGGCACTGGGCGGGGGCACACTGGTTTTTAAGTTGGACAGTACTGTTTTCTGAGTAGGCTGCATAACTCTGAGAGATGAGGACTAAAACTTGAAGATGCTCCCCTATGCCCGGTCTGAGGGACCTGTCTCACCTTGGCCAGAGAGAAGTCTCTGCCTACAGCTCACGCACTGTGGCTATCATGTTTCCAATATCAAAATCTAACTAAACAGTCATTTAAATGCCAATTCATTTTCATGAGGGAAAAAAATGCCAAAGATCAAATTCCAAGACTAATATATTTCCATTAAGTCTCCTGTATCAACGACTGCCATGCTTTTGTTGGTCCTACATTACTAGTTTATCTTCATTTCTAAGGTCATTTTTCTTTTTAAAATTAACATCTACTCATTTTTTTTCCAGGAAAAAAATAATCGGATGCAATCTTACCCTGATGGTCTGTACATTTCCTGGAAAGGTCCCCTTATTCCACTTCCAGTGCCAATGTGCTCCATCATTACAGCCTGAAAGTGGCCCAGGCCCTCTTCCTGGCAGCGGTAGATGGGGCCCTCCTGAGCGAGGCCGTTGGGCTGGGCAGCCACTGGATGGTGCGGTGGGTGAGCAGGCACAGGGGAAGAGTATACCCTGGGCTGGAAGTGACTGGCCGGCCGCTGAGGTGTGTAAGGAGGCCCCGCTGGTAGCATCACACCGTGCGGAGGGAAAGCAGATGAACCAAAGCCCATCCCTGAACTCAGAGGTGGCGGAGGAGTTCCATACAGATAGTCGCTGGCTGACAACGAGCTCTGTTGCTTGGTAGCTGCATTATGGTTGTCCAGGTCTAAAAATTCTTTGGGACTCTCCGGTCTCTCCACAGATTCATCCAGCTTCTCTTCGTCTGGCCCAGGATTCTGCCCGTCAGCTGCGATGACCTTTGCAGCCACTGCATCCATTTGGGTTGGGGAAGTTAAGGCAGCGTTCAGTGTCTCACAGCCTTGTAGGTTAGCCATGGCGCTCTTATCTGAGAAGAGGGGCCTTGGAGGAGGAGGCTGACTTGGCAGGGGCCCACCTGGGCTTCCCGGGGGATGGAGATGTCTCTGCCAGTCAGAAAAGCCCTGTGGACACGTGTAGTAAGGAGTTCGCTGATAGTGATGGTAGGAAGGCTGAGGGGATGGCTGGTAGGAGTACCTCATTCCTTGGGGAGGGCGGTACCGGGGAAAGACTCCAGAATGAGGGTTGTTAGAATGAAAGCTCCGAGGAGAAAAATGCTGAGGATGGGACCCTGAGGGTTTACCTCCCATCATAGGGCCCAAACCTTGCAGGCTAGGACTGATGTGGTAATGTGCAGGTGAATTGGGGTATTCCAGGCCAGGCATGTACAAGGGAGGAAACTGGCTGATAGTGCCGCCCATCAAACTGGCGTCTGTGTTAGGAGGCATAGCTGGGTTCTGTCCTGTACATGGCATGCTTTCCTGCAATGTTTTGCCTCGGGGGCAGACAGGCTTTTCTGAACCACTACCACCAACGCCCTTCCCCTCTGATCCACAAGTGGGTGCTTCAACAATCAGCCCATTTTCGGGGAGAGCCCCTCTGTTTGCCAGGGTGGAGAGGTCCCTCCCACAGCCCTGGGCTGCTGGGCTGCTGTAGCTGCTCTCGGAGGGCCAGTTGTTTTTGCCCTGTGCCACCTGACACTTGTCTCCAGATGCCGAGGAGTCCTCAGCTTCTCTTTCTTGTGGTGAGCTCTGCCTGGTACAGTTGGTGTGCGGGGAAGGCGCAGGGTGAGGTAGTTGTGTGAGGTACACCCCCTCCGAAGCACCAACGCTTGGTGGCTTCTCCTCAAGCCCAGGCAAGGGATCTGCTGCAAGAAAAATGGAGAACAAAGTAACAATTCATGAGCTGAAATGACAATACTTGACAGAGACGGGAATGAAAAGAACATGGAAGATGCCAGATAAGGGGAGTCATGGGTGTGCGGCCATGCAGGCCGCAGCCGGAACACCTGAGAGTCCCCAAAAGGGTCATGATGCTGAGGCCTTGGCACACACCCTATCACAGCCCAGGGGGCCAGGCCCTGCACCTCTGCAGCTCCTCCTTAGGTCTGCAGAGAATGCAGATGTCCTCGTTTCCCTCTCCCTGTGTTGTCACTGTCAGATTAGTAACAGCATGTGAGGTGACTCATAGCTCCCGAACCTCAAGTAGATCCATGTAGAATACAGCAGGACACAGTTGTCATTAGAATCACTGGCCAGGCCAGGAGGCTCTAAGCCCTGACACAATGAGGAGCCCAGGGCATGATGGGTCTCAGGAAGGCCGATCCCTGACTTGTGCCCCATCAGAACATAAGCTTCATGAAAGCAGGACTCTGTTTTGTTCCCCTTGGTCCCTGCACAAAATGGGGAACCAGTATTTGTTGAATGAATGAAAACACACATCTTGTCTGAATGTCTTGAAAACAAGATACCTACAGCATAAAACTCATAAGCCATCTTTTACATATTAGAAAACATTTAATAAATTAAAGAATTTACTAACTCAAAAATGCTTAATTACAACCACAGAATCTTTTACCTATTATATCAACCCATAAATATGGTCTTATTATTATATTATCATCTTTCTAGTAGGACACAGTTACTGTCCAGGTGCGGTTAAAATATAATTCTGGTACTAGGTCTTAAGGACAAGGTTACGGACTCCCAATGACCTGTAAAGATCCACTAGGACCCCAGGCTGCCGATGAAATAGAGATTAAAGATGCAAGCTGTACAATGAACATTAAAACCTGCACTTTTTATTCTTCAGTCAACATAAAATATGGCAACTAACAAAAAACAGATTTTTTCCAAGGTGTCATCAGTTGAACTGTTCTTCTAAAGCTTTGAATTCCAGACACCATTTGAAATTGGTATTAGAAAATTCTGCTGGAGCTGGTGTTCATAATTAGGCCTTTCCTTAAGAGAAACACTAAGAAGTAAGCTTCAGTTCTAGGCCTACCACCAGCCTTCTGTGGAATCTTCATCCTTCTTATATAAAAGTTCAGTCTCTATTCTTCAGTCATGTACTGAAGAAAATTACTAGCAATACACGTTAGACATCTATCCTAGAAATAAGCACTGACCACACCCAGATTCTCATCTTTCTCCTCCAGTTGCAGGTTCACTCTCTTAAATGGCATTTCTAAAAAGTTCCTTCAAGATTTGCTAGATCTCATAGTTCCTTCATTCTTAGTAGATATTGATATGTTTCCAAGGAATAAAAAGATATTAGACTTCAGGTAAAATACTGAAAACTTATTTCATAATGGTAACGTTCAAGACAGGATATTTTAAAGTCAGTTTGATGAGACAGTGTTAAGAACATGGATGCTGGATCCAGTCTATCTGGGTTCAAATCTATTCACCACTTACTAGGTAGATGCGGGGAAATAATCGAGTATCTTTGTGTGTTGAGACTAATAAAATATGTGTAGCTATCGCTACGGCTCGTTCCAAGAATTAAATGAATTAATGTACATAAAAGTCTCAAAGGGTGCCTGGCACAGTAATCTGGGTAGCGATTACCATCACCAGAAATCCTTTTGGATATTTGGACCAAACACCACCATGATTGGAACCCTGAGTAGTTCAAGAAAAATAGGCTGGAAACCATTTTACATTTGGCTTGATACTGTGTAAAAAGATTATTCAAGAATTAACAGCTTAAAGGGCCAGACATCATATAAAAGTGACAGTGTGAATTACCTCGGTCGTTCTCAGGCTCTTGTGTTTCACTGGTATCCTGTGTCCTCCCAGCGTTCCCCAAGGCAGGCTTGGGGGCTGACACACTAACTGATGCCGAGTGAGCTACCTGTGGGAAAGGGCCAGATACATGAGGGGGTGTGGGCTGTCGGGGGTGGTAAGGCACACCTGGTGGGCACACGCGGGATGACAGCTGCTGCATGGCGATCATCTCCGGGCTGTCCATCATGGAGTCCCCGCCTTGTGCCCCTCGCAGCACCTGGGGGGGAGCTCCAAACAGAGGACTTGGCGTGAGAGGTGGCTGTAACCGATGTCCACCAGATTTACAGGGTGTTCGCATATATCCTGAAGAAGGAACTCCATGAGGTAGAAAGCTTGATTGTTCAGTCCACTGGTTTGGGGGAAGAGGTGGTTTCATCACTCGGGAATCCATCATGTGACCAAAAGTACGAGGCTGGTGAGATGGCCCTGGCCCCATGGGGGGCTTCTCATCTGGCCCTAAGGGTCCTGGGTTTGCAGCACCGTGGTTCCCATTCCAGACAGCAGGGTGTACTCGATTCAGGTATTTGTAAGATTGGTACATGTGGCTGGGAGGAATTTCTGAGCTTTCAGGAAAATCTGGGGGTCGGGCCGGAACCCCTCCATGCCTGAGAGGAATAAATCCTGGCTGAAATTGAGTTTGGGGATACATATTTCCATCCTGAGTGGGGCCACTCATCTGCCCAAGAGGCAAGGATCCAGGATGTGACCCCATGTTAGGGAGATGTGCCAGCCCCCCACGCACTTGCTTCTCTTCTGGTGTGCCTAGCCTGGGTCCTTGGTGGTTGTTAATTCCAACTGGAGGCTGGCAACAAGAAAACAGAAGACAGCAACATTCAGCAGACACACAGACTAAGGTTTACCTTATGCTGTGCTTCATCTATAGTAACGGACTCTACAGAATAGGAGATGATGAACTATGCATTGTAACCCGGAAAGAGACTCTATTTCTGAAACTTACCTGTGAGACCCTCTGTACCTGCATATTCTAAGAAGGCTGCTTACCTGCATGGCAAAAGGTTGATGCTGTACAGGCTCCCCGGGGTGTGGCTCTGGGACTCTAGAGGACACATATAAGTTAGCAGGATCTGATCCTCGAAGAGGGCCAAATGTGCCTGGTACTGCTGGCCTCTGTGGGGTATTGAGTAGAGGTTAGGAGGAGGGAAGAAAGCAGACAGAAAGAAAACAAGGACTTTGCTGAAGGAATGTACACAGACCACTAACACTTAGCACAACTGCCAAGAAAGGGAGTGCTCATCTGGATCAGGACTAACTCCTGCCCCCAAAGCAACCTCCCTCTCCAGGACAGACAAATACTGTCTGTCATTACTATCCCCTTTCTGCCAAGAACGTTTTTAGCCAATTTTTCCCCCTAATTGGCACTCCCCCAATCATGAAATTGTAATACCAGATATGCTCTATATCTTCTGTATTGTATTTATCTCTGTGCTTTATACATAAAAAGACCGAGGCTTTTGTGGGCTGGCCAAGTGACGCATTGGTTAAGAGCTGGCTTGGGATGCCAGAGCGCCACGGTTCGGATCCCACATATGAGGGCCAGTGACACTGCCCTCTACAGCTAAGATGCTAAACAACAGCTCAACCTGGAGCTGGGCTGCCGTGAGTCGCCGGCGAAGGCATAGGCTGCAGCCCCTGCTGCAGTGGGTTGCCATGGGCTACCGTGTGTAGCCAGCAGCCAGTGTGAGCGGCCAGCAGCCGCCGTGAGCGGCAGTCCAAAAGCTGGCGATTTATCTGCCTCGCCCGGGAAGAGCACAATGATGGTGCCAAGTTGGCCAGAGAAGCAACGTCCTCCACAACTAGACTGAAGAACAAAAGGAGAGCAACTTGTCTGTTCCCCTTCCCCCAATCCCCCAGCGCTGTTCCCATCCCCCAATTCTCAATAAAAAAAGCTTAAAAAAAAAAAAAGACTGAGGCTTTTTTTAAATCTCATGTTTTGCCCACATTGAGAATGAGTCATTCAAATGACTAAGAGAAAGGAGGATTTAAAATAAAGGAAGGTGCTTGCTTGGGCAGCATGTATACTAAAATTGAACAACACAAGGTTAGTATGGCCCCTGTGCAAGGTTGAGATGCAAATTTGTGAAGCATTCCATATTTTTAAATATATGGCGAGGGAAGGAGCACTGACTCTGGGTGGTGAACACAATGTGATCCACAGAGGATGTATTATAGAAATGTACACTTGAAACCGACATAATTTTACTAATCATTGTCACACCAATAAATTTAATAAATAAGAAAAGAAAATAAAGAATAAAGGAAGGACCAATGAGGGAAGAAAAAAATCATCCACATACAGAAAAATTATTATGGAAGAGAAACCAACTGAAAAGTCTTTTCTTTCCTTTGAATTCACCAACTAGGTGAAACCTCAGTAGGATGTCAGCTATTCCTTACCATTGGGTTTAAAAGGGGAGCCTGGTTGGGCATCCCACCAAAATGCAGGGGACGAGGAGGGCCTTGGCCGTTTGAAGTGCCTGCCTCCCGAGGGGGCTGCCCAGAGCTGTTGCGCTGGTCACCTCCAGCAGAGGCAAGTCGGCGAGCAGGCGGCAAGGACTTCCCTCCATTCTCCACGGGCTGCTGTTTCCTGCCAGGCCCTTCTGAGTCCCTGGAGCGAGTCCAAACATGGCTTCCAGCACTTCGCCCAGCCCGACTCCGTCTCTTCTCCCGCTTTTCATCCTCTCTGATCCAAAATTCTTCATCTGTATCTCCATCTTCACCAGGAAAATGCTTCATCATTGCCCGATGGAAACACCGCTCTAAATTATCTGACATCTTGGTATACTCTATAGGAAGATAAAAGGATTAAGCTCCGGTATAGCTTTTATGGGCCACAAAAGACAATTCTCCTACTACTAAACCAAAGACGCTATTGGGGTGAACTGAGTTTAACTTTTATTATGTTGTAGAGCTATACACACAAGATGAAGTCATAGTTTCTGTCCTAAGAAGCTCCAGGCTGTAAGGTTGGGACAGTGACTGTAGGATCATTACACTAAACCAGTAAAAATTTAACTGCAGGAAATATTAGGTGTTAAATTAAGGCATTCTAAGCTAACGCATAAATGACTCCGACTTTCTCTCCCCAGAGCCATATACTCGTGTGCTTTGTTATGAGAGAGCAACTCAGGTATGCTGCTCAAGATGGCCTAAGAATCAGCTCCGTCTATCTAGTTCAGTCCTGTCAGTGGTTAGCTGTGGTTAAGGTGGCACAGTACAGACTGAACCCAGACTGGTCTGCAGGATAATGAGAAATCACGTGAGCCCAGGTGACCACAGAATGCACTCTCCTGGTGTGTGGGACAGGAAAGAATTCCTGGCACATACTGCGTAAGTGGTTAGAATGGACAACCCCATGGCTTTTAATACACATCCTTTTTACAGTCCTGAAGAACGGTCTGAACCACTAGAACGTGTATTGCTGAAAGAGAAGGTATTTTATTCTTGGTTACAATGGCACAGCCAATGTGCATCCAGAACAAACCCCTCCCACTTACCACTACTTTCCCCATTATACTTTCGACAATTCCTGAACATAGTCTTCATGTCATTTACAAATTCCTCCTTGGTGCAGTATAAACCTCCATTCAATTTCTTCTCCATGCTTGAAATATCCATGGGGACCTAAAAGAGGATACACTTAATTACAATGTGTTGGGAGCAAATATCTCATAGCCATCTCATGGTAAAGGGATCATGCTTTGTGAGCTGCTCAAAAGCCTGCAGTATATCCAGCAACCCTGACTCTCAAGGACGAGAGATAAACTTACCAAATACAAAAAACAACAAAAAGCATGAGAGATGGGCCGGCCGAGTGGCGCGATGGTTAAGAACTCGCTTGGGATGCCAGAGGGCCCCGGTTCGGATCCCACATATGAGGGCCAGTGACACTGCCCTCTACAGCTAAGATGCTGAACAACAGCTCAACCTGGAGCTGGGCTGCCGTGAGTCACCGGCGACGGCGTAGGCTGCAGCCCCTGTGGCAGTGGGTTGCCATGGGCTACCGTGTGTAGCCAGCAGCCAGCGTGAGCAGCTAGCAGCCAGCGTGAGCAGCTAGCAGCCGCAGTGAGTGGCCGTCCAGAAGCCGGCGACTGATCTGCCTCACCGGGAAGAGCACAATGATGGTGCCAACTTGGGCCAGTGAAGCAATGTCCTCCACAACTAGATTGAAGAACAAAATGACGGCAACTTGTCTGTTCCCCTCCCCGCAATTCCCCAGCACTGTTCCCATCCCCCAATTACCCAATAAAAATCTTAAAAAAAAAAAAAAAAAAGCATGAGAGAAACATGCCACGGCAGGTGTAACTGCACAGTAGGTATAACTACCTTAATAATCTGGTAGTAGTTTGGGGCATATGATTCATCCACAGGTTCCAAAAAGGGCCAGGAGTCCTTGTGAGCCTTCACCACATCTAGAACTGAGAGCCAGAGAAGAGAGCTTCACACACTCCCTTAGAGGAATACTTTAATCAGAAACAAAATATTGAGAATGGAAACTTACCTTTATACATGGCAGTGAATTCATCGTCCAAATCAAAGCTGTAAATCACAAAGTAAGAAATCAATAGTAATTTTGATGTCCATAACACTGGTAACACTTCAGAAAAGAATTATGAAGATGGGGGTTAGCACACTTTAGCAAAAAAGAGAACGTCATTTTTCTCATCTATAAAATGATGGAGATGGCTTACATGATCAAGAACTCAATTTATGATCCTGTAATATTAGTTATTTAATAGCACATTCTTTCCCAGGTTTTATTTTTCTCCAATGAATATTTTTGTGGTATAAGTAATAATAATCCAAAATAGCATACAGTAGAATGAGAAGCTAATGAATACTGAATATTACCTACCATACAAGGTTGTTTTAAGAATGAAATGGGAAAGCGATTAGCACAATGCCTAAGGGCTTAATAAATGTTACAGGTTGCTACTGTTAGTATCATTAAATACTCACAGGTCTTTAGTCTTTTTTTCTTCCCTCATGGGGGAATTAGGGTCCAGATGGGAAAGTTCTGGGGGGAGCGCCTTCCCTTGGGCCAGCAGCCATGCCCTTTCTTCCCTGAGCTTTCTCCTCTTAGCTCGATCTACAATGAATACAAAGCATTTTGGAACAAGTGAGTTAAGTAGTCTCTACCTGTCTAGGTGTTGATTACATGTCCTTAATCATTGTGAGAGAAGGAAGTGGTATCATGAAATTACTTGTGCTTCTTTCACCATCCTCCTTTGGGTAATTAGGATGTCTCTATAGATGGAATGCTTTGTGAAAAACAAAAGGAGTAGGATTGTTTCCTTTTAGTCATAGTGAGTTCAAGTTGGGGGATGTGGGTGGTAGAGCAGGTACACTGGGAGCGGGGAGGGGAAAGAGCAAGGCTGAAGAAAAATGGAATTTGAAGAAAAAAGAAAGCAACAGAAGAGTGAATAAGGATTGATTATCCTTTTTTAACTACAGGAGGCCTTTCCTACCTTTCTCTCTAAAAAGCAACGTACATTTTTAGGACCAGACTCTCCGTGTAAACACACAGAATTTTATAGCATGTCCGAGCTCACCAGGTTTGGCATTTATAAAGGAACCCAGACACGTCCACCGTCTTTGTTCTCCCCCCAAACTCCACACTGCAGCTGGCCTCTACCAAGCCAGTGGCTGGGAACAAGGGAAAGATGCCAGTTGGAAGTGGCAAGGTGCTGGAAGGCAGGGATGATTTTTTTCTGGCTCACTGCCATGACCATGGGAAACTCACCAGCCATTCTGCTACTACCCTGATGAGCCTCACAGCCAGTAGGGAACAGGAAGGTCAGGAGTAGATAAAAGGCAGAGAGGTGAAGAACACTGTCAGACAGCAAGACACAAAAATGGATGGAGGAGGCCAGGACAGAGCTTGTTTCCTTCCCAAGGGATAGGCCCATATCTTCTTCCACTAGGAACATGACCGCTAGGAGCATGACATGATTCTGCAGTGTTTTCCCCGTCAAGTTCCCTTTGCTCTGTGTTTCTGTTCCTATATTATTTTCATTTATAAACTTAGAGTAATCTATATCTGCTTTAATTAATCAAAGGCACTTTGTGATTAACACCTTTTTATTATTGTTTAAAGAGAACCACTTCAAGCTTAGAGAAAAGTGTAACTAAGGGAGACTGGTTAGCTTGGTTGGTTAGAGTGTGATGTTGATAACACCAAGGCTGCTGGTTCAGTCCCCCTGTGAGCCACTGTGAGCTGCGCCCTCCTTAAGGGAGGTCAACATGCCACTGTAGCATGAGGGGCAGTGTGTAACCGGTGACCATGGCTGTGCTTTAATAAAATTAAAAACAAAAAAACCTAAATACCCATGTATATACCAAACTGTCAAAGCTTCACAATTCTCCCTTAACTTTAACACAGTATTTCACAGCTTGATAATCCATTTTCTTGTTGACTGTAAGTTTATGCATTTTGTAAACATAACACCCTTCTTTTAGCATTTGTGTGTGTGTGTGTGTGTGTGTGTGTGTGTGTGTGTACAGGTGTGAAAGCCCTCTAGGGTACAAATCCAGCAGTGGACTTACCAGGCAGAGGAGTACATGTATGTTAATTTAACTTCATGTGACATCGTCAAAGTCCTTCCCAAAGGGCTATAGCTATTCTTTCAATAGTGAATTCAGTCACCTCCCTCTCACTTGGAATGATAAAACATTAGCATTTTGCCAAACGGATGGGTATGACATGGAATTCTGATGATCCCATTTTCATTTTTCTGACTGGAGTTATAATAAGTGGATTTTCAGTTTATTGGGCATTTAGCAACCTCTTCTGTGAATTTCCTGTTCCACATACTTTTTGCCTTTTTTTCCTGTGGGTTTTGGGTTTCTTAATGATTTGGAGAAGTGCTTCAAATAATGTTTGTTGATTACGTGGTTAAAATCATCTTTTGCTACTCCATGGTTTGTCCTTTCAGTTTGTTTAAGGTGTTTCTGTCATATTGTTTTTCAACAATTAATGTAGTCAAATTTATCAATCTCGCTCCCCTTATAATTTGAATTCTTTGTACTTAAAAATTATGTTTTATTTCAATATTTAAGATATTCACATATATTTTCTTCAAAAAGGTTTTGGCCTTTAGTGTATCTAGAACTTATATGAGAAGTGAAGAGATGTCATTCTCCCCCATCAGTAAGCAGTTGTACTGGTACCAATACTGAAGAACCCACATGTCCCCCTGGGGTCTGTTTCTAGGCACTCTAGTTTACTGCTCTCATCATCTATCTTTATGGCAACACTATGCTCTCACTCACCATAGCTTTTGGTATCTGGTAGAATGAGTGTTTCTACCATGTTCTTTTTGGAAATTATCTTAGCTATCCCTTGCCTCCTGCTCTTCTGTATGAATTTTAGTAACATAAAATGATTTATTAACAAATACTGAGTCAGGGTCAAACTTTCCCACATGTTCAATAATTTTTTAAAAGGTTGGTGTGCTCGAATCAAATCCAAAAAGGTCCATACACTGTATATGGTTGACATGTCTCTTAAATCTAGTTCAAATCCTAACAGTATCCCCTCCAATTTCTTTGTTGGAGAAACTTGATCATCTTGTCTGTGCAGAATTTCCCACATTAGGATTTAGCTGATAGCATCCTCACCATGGTGTTAATGTGTTCTACCCCTTGAATTTCCTGTAAAACTGGCTTTCTATCCAGAGACTTTGATCAGTCTGACGTTCTGGCAATATTACTTCACAGATGATGCTGTGCACGTCCTTTTTCTTCACATTAGGAGACAGTTATCTGGTTATCTATCTTTTTGTGAGGCTTAGTTTTATCAGTGTTAACCTGATCCTACTTCATTAGTCTTTCACCTAAGGATTAACCTGAAGAGAACATTACTTGTGTTACTATTTTCTCAGTAATTTCATGGTGTACCTCTAAAGATGCATAGGAGAGAAGTTAATTCATTACATGCAATGGATGCTACAGGGTAGGGATTTGCAAAACGGCCAACTATAGCATGAAGGGCAACTAGCTGACTGCTTTTGTAATAATAAAGTTGTATAGAAGTACAACCCTGTATGGCTTCCAAGTCTAAACTATTTACTATCTGGCTCTTTATAGAAGTTCGCAGATCCTACTTTATGGCATTAGGGTTTAATTACCATATTTCCCCTTGTATAAGACACTCTCATGTATAAGATGCACCTTAATTTTGGGGCCCAAAATTTGAAAAAAAAAAAAAGTATTACATAAAGTTACTGAACTCAAGTTTTATTCATCATAAAATTCATACAACTCCTCATCACTGTCAAAACTCCCAACCATTAGCTTGTCCTCATCTGTGTCTGATGACGAATCACTGTCTTCATATATTGCCTCTCATGGCCTTCTTCTGCCGTGGTGTTTTCAGTAGGGTTTCTTCTTCCTGTAGCCAGTCTCCGATTATTTTCTCAGTTGGTGGAGGACCAAACTTATGTTCAGCAGCATGATTTCCATTCTCTTTTGCAAACTGGATCACTTTTAACTTGAATTCAGCACTGTACGAAAATCTTTTCTGAGCCATTTCTGGGCAGAACGTGGCAAAATGTAACCTACCATAATATACCGGTAACAAGTGCGAAACAATGAGCGCAAAGACAACAAGCGTGAAAAAGCGGGAAATGCAAGTAAAAAAATCTACAACCACTGTATAAGACACATCCAGTTTTTAGACCCCAAATTTTTTGGAAAAGGGTGCGTCTTATACATGGGGAAATATGGTAAGTCTCCCTTGGCTGAGGAAAGCTTTGCCTAGATCCACTTTTTCATCACTTGTTAATGCTAATTCTATTATTCCTGCTACATTCATTAGCCAAATTCTTCTTTTCTTCATAAATTATTTGCATATTCTGAAATACTGTCTGTAAAGAGAACAAAAATGCTTGACTCTTCCCTTCTATTTTACCAGTTTTTAGAATAACAAGTTATCCCATTAAACTCCTAAGGTGATCTCTGACTTTTAAAACATACTACCATGATGAGTTCATGAATTTTTGTACTTATTTTATGTATTTTTAAATCTATTGAGGTTTTTGTTTGTTTTGTTCTTTTAATGCTTAAAATGTCCCATTTTATCAGTGAGAGTCACTTCCAGTTGGCTCCTGTATTTTTGGATAGAACTTCCAAGAGTCTTGGATACTTCCTTGCTTTCTGTTATAAAACAATCTGAGTTCACCTTATATTTTTATTGTCACAGTACTGGAATCAGTCATTTCTTCAAAGAGTCTTGGTTCCTCTGGAGTGAAATTATGTTGAGACCACCATGTGAATGTTAGAAATTCTCCTCGCTAATGGGTCGTGCTATCTTTTAAAAAATTATTCATGTTGATAATGAATCCAGCTACCGGTCTGAATTTTTATTTTATAATGGTTTCTTGACTGTTTCTTGGAGTTGTAAATCATACATTCCCTAAATATATATACATATATACACACACATTTCTTTCCTTTCTAGATAAGAAAGGCTTATAAAACAGTACAATGTGGAACAAGAGAGGAAATTCTTGCTTTCTTCTGAACTCTGAAAGGGAGTAGTTCTTATGTCTCCCTATTAAATAGAATGTCTACTTAGATTTTTCTTATAGATATTGGTTAAGGAGCTCCCTTCTATTCTAAGTTTTCAGACATTGCTACTATCCAAGGGATGCTAGGAACTCTAAGATTCTGCCCTTGAGTCTTTGGAGACTGTGGCCTTGTCAACATCTAGATTTCAGGTTTCTAGTCTCCAGAACAGTGAGTAAATTTCTGTTTTAAAACACCTAGTTATGGTCATTTGGTATGTTAGCCCTAGGAAACAAATACAGGATCCAATCCCATTTTCTCCTGAGCCCTACTGTTGCTTCTGAGAAGTCTGCTATCACTGTTAAAGAACATCCTCTAAGGAAATGTCTTTTTTTTTTCCCCCTTAGGGTTTTTTTTTTTTTTTAAGATTTTTTATTGGGGAATCGGGGGAGGGGAACTGCACTGGGGAATTGGGGAAGGAGAACAGACAAGTTGCTGTCCTTTTGTTCTTTAGTCTAGTTGTGGAGGACACTGCTTCACTGGTCCACGTTGGCATCATCATTGCGCTTTTCCCAGATGAGGCAGATCGGTCGCCAGCCCCTGGACGGCCGCTCATTTTGGCTGCCGGCCACACGGTAGCTTATGGCAGCCCACTGCAGCAGGGGCTGCAGCCTACGCTGTTGCCGGCGACTCATAGCAGCCCAGCTCCCGGTTGAGCTGTTGCTCACCATCTTAGTTGTAGAGGGCAGTATCACTGGCCCCCATGTGGTATCCAAACCGGGGCCCCGCTGCTCAGAGCTGGCATCCCAAGCCAGCTCCTAACCAACGCGCCACTCTAAGGAAATGTCTTTTTCAAGCTGGTTATTTTCAATTCGGTGCCCATATGTTCTGTAATTCAGTATCTTGTGTTTACATGTAATTTATTTCCAGTTTACATCTCTTCTTGCTTTCTAAATCTGAGGATTTGTTTTTCATCTAATCAAGAAAATTCTCAACCATTATGTGTGATTATTTTCTCTCGATTCTTTCTGTTTTAGAACTTACAGTAGACACATATTGGATCTTTCATGCTATACACCACCTGAGTCCTTTATTAAGCTAGTTTGGTCAGCTCCAAATCCATCCAATTACAGATTCTGTCAGAAGCGGGTGCTAGGGAGAGCAGGAGGCAGGATGAGGAAAGAAGGGATTTCTTTCCTCTTGTTTGCTTGCCGTTGCCATGGCAGCATAACCAGTCTTCATCTGGGGAGATGCAGTGGGCCCTGATAACTAGGTTCTTTCCAGCCCCAGTACAGGCCTGCTATTGGCCTTGGAGGTATTGGGCAGCCCCATCTTCCCAGGTCTGAGGCCCAGCTCTGCAAGAGTCCCTCCTCAACTTCCAGGTTCTGACAATTCCAACCTCCTCTTCCCTTCGTTCCCCTTGCTTTAGGGGTGCTAACTCAAAACGCCCTTTTAACACTTTTATTTCTCTAACTCCATTTAACCAAAGAGCCATATGTAGTTTTGTTTTCACAACTAGACACTGAAAGATTAACCAAAGGTAACTTCTTTCATTGCATCCATGTTCTTTATCTCGGGGCTGGATTTCACAGAATTCCCCAGGTATTTATTTCTTCCAGTTCGCTGATTCTCTTTGATGGTACACTTAAAGCTATTTAACCCAGTTATTGAGTTATTATTCCGATGACCATACTTTACATTTCTAAGAGCTCTATTTGTTTCCTTTATATCTGCCTGTATTTTCATCAAGGTTATTTTTTCCCGATGTTTACAATTCTTTCCTTTTTATATCCGATAATGCTAAATATATTTATTTTTTGTCTACTGCATGTACCAACCATTGTTCACAGTGGTGCTTCCTCGTGTGCTTTCAAAGTCTAATTTTCTATCCATCTTTTGCAGGGATTTATGTATGGTTATCACTCCTGGGGAGGGGAAGAGATTCCCATATCCACAATTCAACCTAACAGTCTGCCCAATAACTTACTGCTGGTCTTCAGTTCCCCTGACAAGTTCTGATAAATTCCTTCCTTGGTTAGGATTTCAGATATGCTCTTAAAAAGGGTATTTATATAATATTAGATAAAATATTGTAACATATAGATAATATATAACAAATAGAATAAACACGTATTTAAGGCAAGAATTTTTAGATTTCCTATCAACCATATTGAGAGACTGAGAAAATCTCAATGTCCATTTCCATACTGACTTGGCATGAATATTTATAATTCAGTCTTGTAACATCGTTTTTATACAAAGGCAATACTAATAAGCAGCAGTACATTTATTTGGCTTTCCTTTTTTGTTTTTCAAAAAATTTTAGCAAAAAATACATAAAACGTTATCTTTTTAACCAATTTAAGTGTACAATTCAACAGCATTAAGTACATTCACAATATTGTGCAACCATTACCATTATCCATTTCCAGAACTTTATTATCCCAGACAGAAACTGTGTTATCCACTAAATAACAACTCCCCATGTCCCTCTCCCCTGGCTTATTGCATTTAGGATTATGTTGTAGCATGTGTCAGAATTTCATTCCTTTTTAAGACTAAAAAATAATCCACTGTAAGTTTATACCAATTCTGTGAGGTGAACATGATAACCACTGCACTTATGGAACCATAATCATAACACATTTTGTTTATCCATTCATCCACTGGCGGATATTTGAATTGTTTCTACCTTTTTGCTTCTTTCTACCTTTCTTAATCAACTTCCCTCTCCTTTCAAACTTCTTTAAACAAATGAAAGCTATAAGCCCTCTCTTTGGAAATATGTGCCTATGTGTCACATCACATTAGTTTTGCCAGCCATTTCAGGGAACCCTTCTACTAGTGACAGACTCCCAGCATTGTGCAGAAGCATATAACCAACAAATTTCATTAGTAAGTTGTTTGCTCCCTTTATAGACAGATCTTAAACATCAATATGAAAAATGTTCTGACTCACCCTCAACACAAATATTAGTCATTATGGTACAAGGACCGACATAATGAAATCCTCTTAGAATTTAATGTCACAAAAAGTTTGTTTTTCTATGTTAGCTTAAAATTTGCCTACCAGTAAATAATCTATTATTTCCCCAAGAAATGAGGAAAAGTTTACTGTCATAACTATTTTATACCTTGCAAAAATTCTCTTCCCATTTCCTCCCTGGTACTTTCATTTGAGAGTTTGCTGTGTATGTGCTAGGTAGGGACTGTCCTTCTCTCATTTAATCCCTGACAAAGTCTGCACGACTCTACTGGATCAGACCCCAGCTCACCTCAGCACTCACTTCTTGCCAGTGGCCCTGCTGTGCTCACTGACCCTGCCACATCGGCCTTCCCACCGCACATCCCACCCCAGTCCCTCTGCCTGCAGTGCTGTGCTCTGTCAGATGCTCACGCAGCACCTAGTTGTTTCATTATTAAATGTCATTTTCAGAAGGCTTTCCTTTTTTTTTTTTTAGCTGAGCTATCCTGCCACCTGTTGGCAGCTCAGCGGCAACTCAGCTCGGGTCGGGCATCAAACCGCTTTTGCTCAGAGCTTGCACTCTTGCACGAGCTTTTAACCAACTGAGACACTTGGTCAGAAGGCTTTCTTGACAATTTTATTTAAGTGCTACATATACCATGTCGCTCTTTATCTGTAAACCAGTTTTATTTTTCTGCAGATCATTCACCACTATGATTCACCCTCTGTCTTTCCACCATCAGAATGTAAACTCCATGAAAGAAGTAACTTATTTTATTTAATACTCTGTTCCTACAACAGTGCCTGGCACAGCATGGGTACTCAAAAAATCTTCACCGATTTAAAAAACAATCTATAACATGGGTATTATTAATCTTACAGGTACCGAAACTAAGCCACAACAATAAGTTTTGGACCTGTCTGTATAATTAAAAGTCAAACTGACAACAGTGTACTCAATAATAACTTCACTGAAAATTACAGAATCCCAATGAAAAATAAAACGACCTAAGAGCCATAATTACAATCTAGCACTGGAAATAAAATACATGCAAAATCCTACAAGGTGGATATACCACATAATGTGGCATAGGCTAAATTTGCAGATTAAATGCACTAAGGATTTTAGAACGAAGAAATGATCAAGGTAGTAACGGTGTTAACCTAAATGTACATAAGACCAGGAAAAAATCCTTTAAATTTTATAGCCTCAATTTATTTAAAATTTTCATTGAAAAACCGCCTAAATGTCAAATCTCTGTTATGCTAGTTTATTAAAAATTTTAAAAGTTCAATACATTTATTTAAAAGAAAATTAAGTATTGGTCGGTATTCAACCAAGCCATATGATCTGTTATCACATGACATATCAGGTTCAGCTTATAAATATAACTGCTACCTAACAAATCTAGAGACAGTTGTTATCCTTTGCTATAACTACAAATGACAGAAAAATCTCATTATACCAATATTAAGACCTGGACCTCAACTTGAGAAAACTATTTGCTCTCACAATTAAAGATAATATTCTATATTTGCATAGTGTCATACATAAAAATAAAACTCTAAAACTTTTCTTAATCAAATTTCATTTGTGTTTAAAATTCTCTGTGAAATTAGTTGCCATCAATACCTTAATTTCTGCCCCTATTCTACACAAGGGATACAGCAGAGATGAGGACAACAAGCAAGAGACTGAAAGGAAGACCCAAAATGACAAATACAAGCGCTTTAGCAGGAATGCAATGGTAATGATATTAGATCCAGATGAACAAAGAAGACAGAACATAACTTACAAGAGAGAAATTGCCAGAAACAGCTTAGATAACCCAGCGTGATGTGGTTCTGGCTGCAGGAGGGCTATTCCCTTACCATACGTGCCTCTCCAGACTATGCAGAAAGCCCACATACCTTCCACTGCCTTTACTTTTTCCTCCAACTCTCGTTTCCTCTCTTCCTTTAACATCTGTTCTTGCTCCTTCTTCTGCACTGCTAGAAGAATTTGACGCTCTTCTTCCTCCTCTTTGCGCTTCTGTTTTTCTATTCTGGTAAGCATAGGCGTCTCCTGTGAGGAGCCAATAGGTATATAGAGTCAATACACAACAATATAAGATCAGTTCTTCACTCTTGAGTTAAGATGCAATTTTTATTGAACTAAATTTATTCAATAAATATCACATAGCTAGGGAATTTGTAACCTCACATTCATTTTATCATCTAAAGAACACATATGAATATATATGTAAATACTAACATTAAAATACAACAGAGATTTAAAACAGAGTAAGAGTTTCAGGTCCAATGATTTACTTAATTATAGTCTTAGGGAGATAATCCTGTGAAGAACATGCTCAACCAGAGAAGAACAACTGAGGCAGTTCAGAGACACCATACATATAGATTTACTATTTGATAAAAGTGAAATCTTACAAAGTACCCTCATCTATGTAAAAGGATGAAAGACAGTCGCTAGAAAGAACAACATTTCAACAATGTGCATCACTTTGAAACCTTAACTTTTATACTTTTCTTTACTAATAAAACAATGTATAAAATCAGAGGCTTGGTGGGAAGGGCCACCATTTTGCCTTAAATACAATGGTAATTTGTCTAAGAAATTGAATAAAAGAAAAAGTAAACAAAAACAAAAATAGGACCATTAACATCGTAATTTATGTAAGTTTTACTCTGTATATTTTCCAATGTAACTAATTCTGAGCCATTCTGTAGCCCAGAGCACTGAAGCTAGAACTGAAAATTGTTTTTCAATTTCTGTCCTTGACTTTTGTGCTGATGTGAAAGCTAGACATTTTAAATCGTTATTGAAGAGGTAATAACTATTGCCTACAAGAGGGAACCTAATAAAAGTTGAAACTTAATCAGGGATGCGAAGCTTTTCTTTTTTTTTAAAGATTTTTATTGGGGAATTGGGGGGATGGGAACAGTGCTGGGAAATTGGGGCAAGGGGAACAGACAAGTTGCTGTCGTTTTGTTCTTCAGTCTAGTTGTGGAGGACGTTGCTTCACTGGCCCAAGTTGGCACCATCATTGCGCTCTTCCCGGGCGAGGCACATCAGTCACCAGCTTCTGGATGGCCGCTCACTGCGGCTGGTTGGCCGCTCACTGTGGCTGCTGGCTACATACGGTAGCCCATGGCAACCCACTGCAGCAGGGGCTGCAGCCTACGCAGTCACCGGCGACTCACGACAGCCCAGCTCCAGGTTGAGCTGTTGTTCAGCATCTTAGCTGTGGAGGGCAGTGTAACTGGCCCTCGTATGTGGGATCTGAACCGTGGCCCTCTGGCGTCCCAAGCCAGTTCTTAACCATCGCGCCACTCGGCCGGCTCCGCGAAGCTTTTCTTAAAGGATCTTTTCAATAGGAAGAAGACCTAACAATCTTTTATGCCAGATATATTTTTTAAAGTTTTATACTGGAGATTGCTCAAGTAGTCTTAATGTGGGGAAGAAAAAAGTGAATGAGATCACCATTTACACAAGTCATCATTAAACACCCAAACTGCTGTGAGTAAAATCTTATATTATTTTCTTTATAGACCTTAAAGTCTGTTTAGATTCTCATTTGATTCAGCTTTCAGAAGTTGTCTTGCCTAGAGAGGAGACCTTTTCAAAGTCATTTCTGTCACTCAAATTCTATGAATCTGACTTTAAAAGAGTTTGCTACCTGCCAGGTAAAATCTGGAATGAAAAAGAGATGAAAATGAAACAAAAGAATTAACCATTATTACTGCATACATAACACTGTACTCATAAGGAGCCTCAACAGCCCAAACAGAACTCAAGTTCCCTAAAATCTTTATCCTAGAACCAGAGCAGGCAGGCAGTTAGATAGGCTAGACATTGTTTCTGAAATGGGGATGCTCCTGGCATGAAGCAAGGGCACTTCTCATGAAGACTGCACCTCTAGTTACAGCCTCCTAGATGCCAGCTAAGCACCTCCTCTGCAATCAGCAAGTGCCATTCCCTGTACCTTCCAGGCCCCCAGGATCTTACTTATTCCAACTTTCTGGCAACATCTTTAATCAGGTGAGAACTTATGGTGGAACACAGTTAACAAACTAAAGTCTTTGCTCCTTTCAGTTGTATATTGATTCCAAACAGATACTTTTAATGTATCAATTCATAGGGTGGGAGAAAGGCAGTAGAGAGAGGAAAACTAAGCCTTGTCGAAGGAATTACTTCATTCAAATAAGACTGTATAGCCTTCTATACGTCAGACACAATGAAAGAGAATAAAAGGGTGTGTTACTGACATAAAATGGTAATGCGTGTGCATTCTGTCCCTCTATGAGAAAGGACAGCAGGTAAAAACAGGAACTATCCTTCCTCCAACCAGTACAAGGGGATATTAAATAGGATCACCAATTTAATAAGGACTAAAGAAATGCAAGTCAATGACTCTTGAATAGAAATATCTGAAGTCACTAAAGAATCATCTGGAAAACAAACATGGAGACATTTCATGCTTTTAGTCAATGGAAGGGGGAAAGGGAAAAAAATAAATTACCTAAATCTTTAAAATATTAAAAAATATTTTTGTAACAACTTTGACGGTTTATTATTCTTAAAATGTAAAGATGTCTTACAAATCAATTAACAGTAGCCCCCCACACAAAACAAATGACATGAATACAAAATTCATAGAAGACAGGTAAACCACACCAATGATCAAAAGGAAGAGTAAAATAGCCTTTTCACTTAAAACATTATTGGGTTGGCCAAGTGGTGTGTTGGTTAGGAGTTGGCATGGGACACCAACTCTGAGCAGCAGGACCTCAGTTTGGATCCCACATGAGGGCCAGTGATGTTGTGCCCTCTACACCTAAGATGGTGAACAACAGCTCAACCTGGAGCTGGGCTGCGGTGAGTTGCCGGAGATGGCGTAGGCTGCAGAGGGCTGCTGTAAGCTACCGTGAGTGGCTGGCAGCCAGTATGAGCGGCCGGCAGTAGGCGTGAGCTGCCGTCAGCTGCTGTGAGCGGCCTTCCAATGGCCGGTGAGCGACTGCCTTACCTGGGAAATGCACAAGGATAATCCCAACAAGTGCCAGTGAAGATGTTGGGAGCTGACTGGGAACAGTC
>NW_017732228.1:203457-236646 GCF_001890085.2 Hipposideros armiger
ATTGTTCCCTATAAAGAGGCAATTGCTTCCTCTATATAACCTGTGTGTAATCAATAAACGAGGTCTCAGTCTGTCACCAGCAGGCTGGGTCCCTCCTGCCCCCAGCTTTTCGTCTCTTTCTTTATTTTCTCGGCTCTCACCCAATCCTCTCAGGTTCCCTTTCGGTAAGCTCTTGGCTGACGAGCCAGGAGCGCTTGGTAGGCGCACGGGTCTCGTCAGGTGGAGCCTGAACAGGGACCTAAGCACGGATTGAAAGCGATGGTCGGTGAGGAGTCTCCCTTCGGAAAGGCGTACGCTGCGTCGGATGTGGTAGGAAGGGAAATTCGGGGTTCGGTATAGGGGGGAACAGAACTGATCACTCTGTTAGTCCTATAACCATTTTCGGTGGGAGTAAAACATGGGACAGTCAGGGTGAAAGGACCATCGGCTTTATTTACAGCTTCTTAAGACAACACTATGAGAGCGTGGTAGGGCTGTGACAACACAGCAGCTAGAGGATTTTCTTGCTCATGTGCAGGACACCTGTCCTTGGTTCCCAGAGGAGGGATCCCTTGATTCTGAGGTCTGGGAACAAGTTGGAAGACAGCTTAGAGAGAGGCAAGCATTCAAAGAGTCGGAGAAGGCTCCGAGAGAAGTACTTTCACTTTGGGGAATAGTGTGGGACAGTCTTAAGTCAGGGGCGTCATGTCCCTGGAAAGAACAGGAAGAACAGCAGCCTCCAATAGTGAAGAAACTTAGGCAAGCAGTCCAGGACTTTGAAAAGATAAGGATAGAGCCTCCGGACGAGTCCTGGCCACCTGGACGTTCCAGGAAAAAGCAGAGGCATAACATCAGTCCAGAGGACTCATTTGAGGAGAAGGAAGATGAGGTTCCCATAGATGAGGGATCCGCCCTTGCCATGTGGGCTGCATATCGGTACGGCAAAGGTGTCCTGCTCCCTGGGGCCCTTCTCTGCCACTGCCTTCAGGGCAGCGACAGCCTAGCTCCTGGCAACTTGACAAGCCTGTCCCGAAGAGCAGGGTTCTGGATTTTAGTGTACTCTGAGGATTAAGGCAGGCTGTGGAGAGAGGCGAGGATATTGGGGAATAGCAACAATTCTGTTTTCCAGTGATAGAACGTCCAGATCCCAATAACCCAGGGCAAATGCTTAGGGATCATGAGCCTATTTCTTTTAAGACACTTAAGGAGCTTAAAACCTCAACCACCCAGTATGGGCCCACTACTCCTTTCACCTTAGCTTTACTTAAGACCAATTCTGAAAATACACCCCTTATCCCAAAAGATTGGGTTATGATAACTAAGGCCTCCTTAACAGGAGGGAATTATTTACTCTGGAAAGCAGAGTATGTTGATCAGTGTGAACAACAGGTAGAGTGAAACTCCGCACATCAGATACCTATCACGGCGGACGTGCTTAAGGGTGAAGGGGCTTATGCAGGAATTAACAATCAAGTAGGGTACTCTCCAGTAACCTATCAGCAAATTAATTTTTGTGCTACTTGGGCCTGGAGGGTGCTTCCTACCACAGGGGCTAAAACAGAGGATTTGTCTAATGTGAGGCATGGGCCGGACGAGCCATATCAGGACTTCGTCTCTGGACTCTTACAGACTATAGGTCGGCTCATCAATGACCCCGGAGCAGCACAGCTCCTTGTTAAACAGTTAGCATTTGAAAATGCCAATACTACTTGTAAATCCATCAAACAGCCTTATAGAAAGAAAGCCAATGTTTCAGATTTTATCTGCCTTTGTGCGGACGTAGGGCCATCCTACATCCAGGACAATGCTCTTGCTATGGCACTCCAAAAGGTGTTTAACCCAAAGCCGTAACAAAAAAAAGGACAGGAACCGTAGAGAGGGAGGATGCTATACTTGTGGACAGGCAGGTCATTTCTCCAGGGAGTGCCCTAACAGAGCTCCCCAGGGAGGGTCTAGGGCCGCTGGACAAATGGAGGCGTCCGGATGTGCAACTCAGATTTGTCCCAGGTGTAGGCGTGGAAAACAGTGGGCTAGAGAATACAGATCCCAATTTGACATCAATGGGCAATCGCTTTCAGGAAACAGGGGACGGGGCCAGCCCCAGCCCTGCCAAATAATGGGGCCTTAGCCCTTATGCCTCCTGTGCCCATAGACAGCCACCAATCATTCATGGCTCCAATGTCCTGGAACAATCTGTTCCGCAGTCCTGGGGACAGCCAACACGGCGCACCATACAACTATACTGCGCCACCCCAGGGAGTGCAGGACTGGACCTCAGTCCCTCCTCCAGATTGATATTAACACCACAAATGGATCCGCAGGCCATTCCCACTGGAATTTATGGTCCTCTACCGCCTAACAGTAGGGCTTCTTCTTGGCTGGAGCAGTTGGACCATGAAGGTATTACAAGTTTATCCTGGAGTCACAGATTCTGATTACACAGGGGAAATAAAAATTATGGCTGGAGCTGCATGAGACATCATCCAGGTCCTGTCTACATATAGAATAGCACAAATAGTACTCATTCCCACTGTAACAAACAGGTGGAGCTGCTTCTCAGCCGGCACAAGGCTTTGGGTCCTCAGATGCATTTTGGGTCCAGAGAGTTGGACAAGAGCACCCCACTCTAAATCTAATTATAGAGGGAAAAGCATTTCAGGGTCTCTGACACTGGCGCTGATGTATCGGTAATTTCTAAACAACACTGGCCGTCAGCTTGGCCGGTACAAGAGGCTCTAACTAGTCTGCAGGAAATAGGGATGAAAACAGGGCCTCTGCAAAGTTCTAGAGCAGCGGTTCTCAACCTGTGGGTCGTGACCCCTTTGGGGGTCGAATGACCCTTTCACAGGGGTCGCCTAAGACCATCGGAAAACAAAAAGATATTTACATTACGATTCATAAGAGTAGCAAAATTACAGTTATAGAGTAGCAACGAAAATAGTTTTATGGTGGGGTTCACCACAACATGAGGAACTGTATTAAGGGGTCGCGGCATTAGGAAGGTTGAGAACCGCTGTTCTAGAGTATTAACTTGGAGAGACCCCGAGGGGCATTCCAGAACTTTTACTCCATTTGTCCTCAAGGGTCTCCCAGTAAACCTCTGGGGATGGGACATTCTAAGCCAAATGTTCGTTATGATTTACAGCCCCAGTTCATCAGCCACAAATATTATGTTCAATCAGGGATACGTTCCAGGCCAGGGATTAGGCACATCAGGACAGGGTAGGCTTGAGCCTGTACAAGCTACTCCAAAAAATAACAGGTCAGGGCTAGGGTATCAAAAATTTTCCCTAGGGGCCTTGGTATCTCCTGCAGCCCATTCCAGTTTGCTTAAAATTAAATGGCTTACAGAGACACCAGTCTGGGTTGACCAATGGCCCTTGACTCAGGAGAAACTTCAAGCAGCCACGGAATTAGTTCAAGAGCAACTTGTTGCTGGACACACAGAGCCATCCACCAGCCTGTGGAAAACTCCCATATTTGTCGTAAAGAGTCAGGGAAATGGAGGCTATTGCAGGACTTTGCGGGCAGTTAATGCAGTCATGGGAAGCCTACAGCCTGGGTTTCCGTTGCCCACCACCATACCTGTAGACCATCATTTAATTATAATAGGCTTAAAGGATTGCTTTTTCACCATTCCTCTACATCCAGAAGATAAAAAGCATTTTGCATTCAGTGTTTCCTCAGTAAATTTCAAAGAGCCCATACAACACTTTCAATGGAAAGTACTCCCCCAGGCCATGGCAAATAGTCCCACAATTTGTCAAACTTTTGTCAGCCGAGCGATCATGCCTGTATGACAGCTGTACCCAGAAGTTTATATCATCCATTATATGGACGATATTCTTGTTTCTCATTCTAATAAAGATGTTCTGTATCAGGCGTATGGGAAGCTTAAGGACAGCCTTACAAAGGAAGGGCTAGTCATTGCCCCAGAGAAAGTTCAGGAGACTTCACCATTTTCTTACTTAGGAACTCTTATTACTCAGAGACAGATTAAACCTCAGAAAATACAAATTAGTAATAGCCATCTTAAAACACTTAATGATTTTCAGAAACTCCTAGGAAATATTAATTGCATTAGACCATTTTTAAGATTAACTACTGGAGATTTACAGCCATTGTTTAACATCCTCCAGGGGGATCCTAGCCCTATGTCCCCCCAGAGTCTTACTGTAGAAGCAAAATGGGCACTTACTAAAGTAGAACAATCCATTCAGCAAGCTCAAGTTACTTGGGTAGATCCTACTCAACCTGTTTCTCTCATTATGTGTAACACAGATAACCTCTGTGTAACCCCTGTGCCTATAGGGGTCATCTGGCAACCTATGGGTCCTTTAGAATGGCTCCATCTATAAACAGCACTCCAGCTAAACATCTACAGCCATATTATGAGTTAGTAGCCTCTCTCCTCATCAAGGGGAGACGACGATGTTTACAGCTTCTTGGAAGTGAACCTCAGGTCATCATAGTCCCATACAACAACAGTCAGCAGTGTTGGCTATATGCTTCCTCCGCCGAATGGCAGGTAGCTTTAGCTAACTTTCCTGGTCAGCTTGAGTGTCACTATCCTGCTAATAAACTTATACAGTTTGCCAAGTGTGTGTGTTTTATTTTTCCTTCAGTAGTACAAAAGCAGCCTATTTCAGGTGCCATCGCGGTCTTTGCGGACGGCTCCAGTAATGGGAGAACAGCCATCCATACTCCTACTCAAACTTTAACCAAGGACACAGGCAACAGTTCAGCCCAACGGGTAGAACTTGCAGCCGTTACCTGGACTATACAGATGTTTTCACACCAACCTCTAAATCGCTATACAGTCATTATGTTTTTAGTGTTTGTAAGGTTATAGAAACCACACACATCAGTTCAGCTACCACAGAAAAGCTCTTTCACATGTTCCATCAATTAAAACAGGCCATTCTAACTAGGCAACAGCCTTGTCTATATTGAACATATTAGAGCTCACACTGACCTTCCAGGTCCCCTGTCTGCAGGCAATGCCGCCACAGACGCTGCCACCCAATCACTGGATCAGCCAGTTCAGGTTTTCTTTGCCACACCAGAGGATTCAATACAAAAGGCCAAAAGTTCACACACACTTCATAACCAAAATGCTCAGTCACTTAGACATCAGTTCAAGATTACGCGTGAGGCGGCTAGACAGATAGTCAAACAATGTACCAATTGCTCTAACCTGCTCCCTGAGCCACATTTAGGGGTAAATCCACGAGGACTACTCCCTAATCATATTTGGCAGATGGATGTCACTCACATCCTAAGTTTCAAAAACACTCCTTATGATCATACAGTAATTGACACCAAGTCAGGATTTTTATTTGCTACTGCTAGAAATGGAGAAGCTACTAAGCATGTTATCAGTCATTGCTTTCAAGCATTTGTTGTTATGGGAATTCCAAAAATCATTGAGACAGATAATGCACCAGGCTGTACTAGCAAGGCTTTCCAACAATTTTGCCTAACATTTCAGATCCAACACCACACAGGGATCCCATATAACTCCCAAGGTCAAGGAATTATTGAGCATGCCCATCACTCTCTCAAAAATCATTTAATAAAACAAAAAGGGGGAGACTATGGGAAGTCAGTACACAATCAACTAAACCATGCACTCTTTACTTTAAATTTTTTGCAAACGGATGCTGAAGGTCACTCTGCAGCGGACCGTTTCTGGAATCCCAGTCCTGCTGCAGAGGCCCTCGTCCGATGGAATGATCCACTTACAGGTAGTTGGCAAGGACCAGATCTGGTCCTGGTGCAGGGGAGAGGACAAGTTTGTGTTTTTCCTAAGGATGCAGATAGGCCGAGGTGGCTTCCAGAACACCTGGTCAAACATCATCATGAAGTCCCAGAAGGCACCCCTAAGCTAGCCCCTCCAGGGGGTGAAGAGGGACAAGATCCCCACCTGGGAGAGGAAGAACCACAACTCCACCTGGAGCCGGCTGGACCTTCAATCTAAGATTTTGGCGGCCATTATAGCAATGACGGCTGCCCAGGTAACCAAAGTTAATGGGGACACATATTGGACATATTATCCCAACCCACTGACAGTCATTACTGCGACCTGGAATGAGATGGCATTTAAAGTCTGGGTCAACACCTCATACCCTTTAGAGGGAGAAGTAAAGAAAATACAGCCTCAGCGGGCTGCTCTTAATTATACTGGCTTAGCTGATAAGCCTCCACTTCGTGCCTCCCACAAGCAAGTACCAGGGTGCCTCCTGCTAGGCACGGTTACATACACTGATAGCCCGAAAGACGACTAGCCTTGCAAAAACGTCTCTGGGTTGCTGTTTTATAAGTATCATACAGTAGTGTCCTTTATGGGCCTAACTGGGGGATATAGTCAGGAGAGTGTCTCACATCTGCCACTTCCATCTTGCAATAAAACTGTTCATGATACCAACAAAAATATACAGTGGCTTTACTGTCGACAACCTACGGCCACCAGACATCAACTATCCTATACTCCTTTTAACATCTATGATTGGTCTGTCAAATACACAGACATAAATAAGCAGAGCAAGTTCCCAGAAAAATTTGCTGCTCCTGTGCTTGCCACAGGTTCTCAGGTCATGCAACAGGAGGCTATGGGCAGCCTCAGGTTATGTAAATCATTCCAATTTTGATTTTGCCCCTGACACAGAACACGCAACACCTTACTGCAATCATGGCCTGTGTGCAGGCCCCAGAAGCAATATTGGTTGGAAACTTCCAGATCAGTATTGTTAAGTCTATCTATAATATTTCTTGTCAAAATTGCTACATCACCAATTGTGTTGATCCACAAGACAAAGGGCAGAGGATCTTACTCCTATGCCAATCACCATATATTGTAATTCCCACCACTATTGAGGGACCCTGATGATCCAGGGATGAGAACCCTCGAGGAAATAAACAAAGGTTTAAGCTGAGAACAATGGGTAGTCGGACTCGTCATAGCAGGGCTCATGGCAGTTATTTCTATTACAGCCACAGCCATCACAGCAGCTGTAGCCCTCACAAATACCATCAAAACAGCAGATTATGTTGAACAGCTAAATACTTCCGATTCAAGAAGAAGTAGATCAGGAGATTGAGATCCGCCTTAGTGCACTAGAGGACGCTGTTCTTCAAATAGGAAATGAGGTGGAGGTTATACACCGCCATCTTACCCTCAGATGCCATGTGAAGTACAGAGAGATTTGTGTTACTCACTATAAGTTTAATAATACCTAGTGGAGTTGGGAGGCTATTACTAACCATCTTCAAGGCATTTGGCATAATTCAAATCTTAGCCTCAATCTCGACTTACTCCAACAAAAAATTCTTGCTATACAAAATAGTAAACTGGAGACTAAAAACCCAGAGGATTTGGCTAAACAGATCATTACCTCCTTCAGTGGGTTTGCACCTGGTTCCGTTGTTCAGACTATTACCTGGACCGCTGTAGGAGTTACAATTCTTTTGTTTCTAATGTTCTGCTTAATTTCAGTCCGCGCTGCTATCATAAAAGTTCGCCTTGGAAACCTTGAGGTAGAAGCCCATCGATCGCGTCTCCAGAGACGTGGACGAGGTCAAGTTCACACCTGGTATCGAAGAACCAACGAGGGAGCGGATTTTGAAACACCGCGGGCACAACGTCCACTGCCTGTCCGTCTGCAAGTCCATTACTAGGTTGCTCACCCGATAGTCATTATCTTTTATGTCCACTGTTCCTTCTCCATCTCCACCCCCAGGCTTGGCGTTGCAAGGCTTGGACCCTCCGGGAGTCTGGTTAGCCAAACACGGGTAAGTTCCCTAGGAGAGGGACAACCTAAGACAGGCACAGTCGCGGGGGGGTCAGCTAGATGGCTGGATAGTCCATGACGGGTAAGATTCCCAGATGGGAACAACCTAAGACAGACACAGTCGCCGCAAGCCAGCCACGGCCTAGTAAATCAAGGCTCTTTAAATAATAAAAAAGGGGGAGATGTTGGGAGCTGACTGGGAACAGTCAGGGATACTGAGGTTGCAGTGGGTAGCTGCAGGCCTCTATGTCTGGGTGAGCAGCTGGAAAAGGAGTGTCTACCTGGCAACCACTTACGGCATGGCTCAAACACCCCCAAAGAGGAACAACGCTCTGGGACTTTCCACCATGGACTTGTTGACAATTTCTATCTGCCTCAGTTTAACCTTGCTTAATTATATCACTGGTTTATATTGTGCATAACCTAACTTGTTGCTAAGGAGAAACTGTCTCTCCAGACCCCATAACCTTTTGCTTTAGGGAATTGTTCCCTATACTTGAGGGAATTGTTCCCTATAAAGAGGCAATTGCTTCCTCTATATAACCTGTGTGTAATCAATAAACGAGGTCTCAGTCTGTCACCAGCAGGCTGGGTCCCTCTTGTCCCCAGCTTTTCGTCTCTGTTCTCTTTATTTTCTCAGCACCTACCTAATCCTCTCAGGTTCCCTTTCAGTAAGCTCTTGGCTGACGAGCCAGGAGCACTCGGTAGTCATGTGGGTTGTGTCATGAAGCAATACCCTCCACAACTAGACTGAAGAACAAAAGGACAGCAACTTGTCTGTTCCCCTTCCCTGATTCCCCAATGCTGTAACCCTCCCCCAATTCCCCGATAAAATATTTAAAAAAATAAAAATAAAATTTCTGTGCTAATTTTAAGAAGTACATCACCCCAAGGTAAAGCAAGTGCTGATGAAAACACCACTAAAGGACAGGACTTACCAGCTGAATACACTTCCAGTAGTGCTTTAAACTTTAGAAGTTTAATAGTTTAAAGAACAAGTAGAATCAATGAACAAAAGCCAAAAAACTAAATAAAGAAAAAAAATCTCTTTTGTATTGCAATTTTTTTTTCTTTATAAGGGGTCAGTTGCAAACGGGTGGGGGTTGGTGTTTAAATGCTTTATAGATAAGAAAAGAGGCCTTCTGGAATCAAGGAGGGGTTTTATTTTATTTTATTAGCTGAGCCATCCTGCCACCTGTTGGCAGCCCAGTGGCAAGGAGAGATTTTAATGAGAAGCTAATTAGAAACACTTTTGCCAGCCTCTGAAGGATTATAAATAGACTCTCTGGGTGAAGTGGTGCCCAGGACTCCCTGTCCCAGCGCCCCTCAGGTTATCAGACTCCGTGGCACCCTTGCCAACTTTAGCAGCACACTTGAGACTAGACCACCACAAAGAGCTCCCTAGCAACGGCAATGCCCTGAATTTGCTGACAAAAATAACCACTGCAGCCCTAATCCAGGAGGAGTTCAGAGACAGTCTCCCTTGCCTGACATTTACCCCCCCCCCATCCCCGGTCACAATGAAGACTTTTTGAGGCAATAAGGCTGAGCTCCTGGGTGAGCACTATAGATCATAAACTGTGCCTGTAAGGCTTTAAAGGCCTGAATGTTTGCTGTTGTTTAAACAAAAGCACAAAACTCATGCCACAATTAAGGTTTTTTCCCCACCATAACAAATACTCAGAATCTCTACAATACTATGAAAAAAAGAAAACGAAACAAAACCCGCTGCCAAGAAAAACTAAAAGAAATTTTAGTGTTTGAAACTAAATTTTTGCTTGCTGCAGTGAAGGACCTTTTGGTTTGTAGTCAGACTACCATGCAATCTGCAAAATAAATGAGGGCATTTGGGACTCAGCGCAGGGCAGTGAACAGAAAATAGGAAAGCTTTCAAGGAGGTGTTAACTGTCAAGGTAATAAAGGTTGTGGAGAGAAGCCAGCAAGGCAAGATGAGCTAGAAAACCATTTGAGAACTATGGCTGGATACCAATTACAGAAGGCCATTCCAAAACTAATGACTGCTAGGGGAAAGAGGAGGCTGGGGAAACCGGAAGTCAGTCATTACAGAATTGGTGGTTCAAAGGTAATTAAATGTTGGGAAATTTAATTCCTGGCAAGAACACATCCATGAGCTTAAAAAAAGAGATAAAGGATAAATCCAAATATACTGAAGTAAATAAAAGTTTATAAATTAGTTTTTTCCTTTTCATGGGTCAAGATAGAATATACTTAATGACAAGATCTCTGAAATGTACAATCATATTGTCACTTCAATTTAAGTCATGAAACATTACCGCAAAGAAGTAAGGAGGTGCCATACTGTAACAGGTCAGCCAAAGACAAGAGTTTGAAGGAATGGAGTGTCTCCTACAGTACAACTTTCTATAACAACTAAACTGTTTAAATATTCAATGAAACATAATGTTAAAAGGAGATAAGTGGTTAAAAAGTGGACGGAATATGAGAACTGACAGCACTTAGTCAAACTTGAGAGTCAGATAAGCAGACAATGGAGAAAAACACCTCTGGTAAGAGAGACCAGCAGATGCAGAGAGGTCTTGGAGATGCGGGCATTAAGCGCAGGGTACCTTCACAGGTAACCTTCAGAGAATACTAAGGAGGGGGGACAGTCCGGGGGGGGGGGGAATCATTGTGGACACGTTCACTGCCTCTTCCTTATTATTCCTGGCTTCTTACTCCCTCCCACTCTCTTATTTGACTTCCATCATCAAATATATCTTTATCTGTGATCTAGGTTCCTTAGGCCTCATTCCACTCCCAGCTTGCCAATTTTTATGTCTCAGTAAATGTAAATATCAATTTTGTCCCTTCCTACAATTTTGTCCCTTCCTAACTGTAACCCATGTTACAAAATGAGAACACCCCAACACAGGTGGCTCCTGAATGCTGCTTGGAAAACCCTTTTATTAATTCCTAGCTGTTGTTCCAAACAGTCCATCTCAACTCACAGCTGATGTTCATCTGTCCTCAGAGGACAGAGAAACATCCAACACAAACTCCTAACATTTCCGTGCCCCCTCGGAAGATTGTGTCTAACTTAGGTAAATGGGAACAACTCTACTCCATGGTGAGGCCTGCCTTGCAGGCACTTCACCTTCCCAGAGTCAGCTACATGCATTCTCCTCATTCAGGGGCATCTTCCATGTCAATGCTGTATCTCTAGTTAAAAAAAAACACAAAACAAAAAGCCCCCCAAGAACCTGCCACAAGCTCTCAACCCTACTTCCTCTTTACTTTTTCATGATTGCTTTTTCTTCATTGTCCTACTTCTCAAAACGACAAGTACCATAAGAACTCTTCTTTTATTCACTACTTGATTTCTTGCGACTTGACCCTCATAGGTATGGTTAATGAAACGTTCTTCCCACCAAACTTGTTTCATTGTTTCTATTCTAGACCTACATTTCCAAAGCAGGGATTCCACTGCTATTTCCTGCTGGAAGTATTGCTCATTAACTGATTTCTTACCTTCCAGCTCTTCCTTACAAAATCATTCATCATGGCGCGACGAGAGGTTTCTTCCTAAAACAAAGATCTAATGACATAATGTTCTTTCCTACTGCCTGCCTACTGAAGATATAATAAGCAAGCTAGTCAGGGGACTTCAAAATCTGATTGTTCCAGGATTTTCTTCCAATATATATTACAACATATCTTACATGGCAGCCACATCCAAATATACACTGTTCTCTGACCACATTACATACTATCCTGGTTCTGCGCTTCTTTCTGTGTATATTACTCCTCCACTCCCAATGTCCACCATCAAAATATTAGCCACCCTACAGGTGTCAGGTGAAAGACAGTTCTGCCTGCCCCAATTCTCCCTTCTTCACTAATTCTTCCCATTTTTATATTCATAAACTTCTATTACATATGTATCTGTTACAGTACTTATTATTCTCATCTACATTAAATATGGATATGCTTATCACAGATAATAAGAACCAAGAATTCGACCTCATATCCTATTTTTATAATAATTCCTTCTCTTTCTAGAAATGCACCTTATGTATAAGAATGTTCCATAAAGGTTTGAGATTTTTAAAAATGAGGTAAAGATAAATAAGGAGTTAGGAATAAAAGGAGTACACGAAATAAGATGGAACAATCCTTTTGAACACTTAAAATTCCTTCTCTCTACTCTCATACACACTCACCTCTCGCTTGATGGATCTGATGGACAGGTGGTCAGATATCCACCTAGGATGCAACTCTGCCTTTGTGCACTGTGGATACTTTCCCTACAGTTAGAAGTGAGGAAGAGACAGATTAGGGTGTTCTCAGCCACTGCTGCTGCCAGGAGTGGCCTTTAAGGCACATGGAGATGGCTTTACTAAGCTCAGGACCAAAGGTGTCCTTAGGACAGTCAGTAAAAGTAACCACTGAACCCCACAAGGTACCAAGCCAGTTTACTCTCTTAAATAAACAAAACCAAAAAAACTAATAGACACCAAGTGTCTCCTTTGTTAATGTTTATGACTGGCGAGAAACTCCCGTAAGAGTTTAAACTTTCAAATTATTAAGGGAAGCCATGTTTTATTACCTTTTGGTGATGGGAATGGCTCTGAAGCTTAATAATGAGCCGCTGGAGGCAGACCTCCCGTTTAGAGGAGGTTCAGTGGCATGGGAGTTCAGTGGCAACAGTGACAAAAGAGCAGCGGCGCAGGCTTAGAACCAAAGAAAAACTGTGGGGAAAAGACTCGGGACAAGGAATCAGAGAGCTTGTCTGAGAAGATCAGAGTTCTGAGAAAATATAAGAGGCTTGAAAGCGATTGCTATAGGAAATTTCAAAGAAAGAGCTTTGAGAGCTCTGAAGCTAATGATTATTTTGAAGGCCAACGTGAGTTTTGGAATTTTTAATTAAAATTTACTGGGGTGACAATGATTAGTAAAGTTAACATAGGTTTCAAGTGTACAATTCTATATATCACCACCCAGAGTTTGAAAATTTTTGTGGAATAAGCCCCATAGTGTCACTGCTGGAGGAGAGAGGTGGCAAGCCAGTGCCTTGCAGCTGAGTAATTTCTATGGCTTCAGTATCAGTGTCTGTATTATCCAGGTTTGCTTTTGACACCACTTAATGGAAAACCTTTAGACTTGAAGCATCAACAAGGTAAAGGAACAAAGGATGGAATAAACTCAATGACACTAAGGGGTGCTTTATACAACTTAGACACACTGATAACAGTGGTGATAGATTTAACAAGACGGACGCTTCAGAAAGCTTTTCTGAGAATGACTAGGCCTCAGTGAAATGCAGGCAAACTGTCAAAGGGTGTCATGACCCTCTTTTTCCCAGAAGCTACCTCAGTAGTTTCCTCAAATATACCTATGAGCAACTCTTATATGCTTCAAGACCACAAGAGGAAGAGCTCTTGAACTTGAAAGGTAAAAACTTACCATGGAACTCTCTTTCAAAGGGACTGTGCCAGTTTACCATGCTAATAGCAATAGAGGCCAATACAGTTTGACTCCTAATTTGCCAAATTAGATAAAAGCTACTAATGAAGCAAATGGTCTTCTTGATACGGAAGGTGAATTTGTTTCCCTACATGCTTTGCTACCACCTTCTGTATGCATTAGCTGTACATACCTTTAGGTAATGTATTGTTAAAGACCTCAGAGTTATAAGGCATCTAAATAACACTGACAGCAACATTAGTAAAAATATTTTTGCTAGCCTACATTCCCTTCTATTTAAATCTTACTATAAGTTTAGTATGGTTAAAGCAGACCCAACCTTCTGATTGTTTTATGATTTTCAAGTTTACAAGGCTACCATCCCTCTAAGATTTACCCCATCTTCTTACCTCTCTTCTGACTTACATTTATTTAAAAAATGTGGATTTAGTTTTCTACCAAAATTTCCCATAAGTTAGCCACCACCATAAACAATAGAAGGGATCAAGTGCCTACTGATTGCTAGCTAAGGACTATGCTAGCTACACGGACATGGGTCCTTTCATTTAATTTCCACAAAAACTTGTATGAAGTTATAGCATTTCATTTCACTAGTAAGAAATTTGAAATTCAGAGATATGAAGTAACTTATCCAAAAGGATAGCTATAAGAGGGCAGCACCACAATTCAAAGAAGTTTGAAAGAAAAGCTTCTAAATTCCACTAGACGACATTAATCCTTCATCCACTGTCCCAGCTGTTCCGTGTCTCCTGTACATACTATATTTTAATACTGAATGGTGTCTACTTGTGAGCATGAAATTCTGTTTTACTGATATAGGTTTCAATTTCACATTTGAATCATAGGCATTTTTCATTATTAGAATAAACTCCTTTGGCCAATACAATTAGGATGGGTACTGGTAGTTTAACATAATCAAAGCAAAGAATTTAAAAAACATATATACTTCAAACATCTATTTTAATGTACTGTATAAATGGATTGCCATTCACCAATATTTGATGCACAGCCCCAGTGAGGAGCATTTCTTATGATTCTTTTCATATGAATCACCCTCTTTTTTCCCCGAAGCGACCGTGAGATGTTAAGGACATTTGCAATCAAAATACAGAAACCTTACCCTAATTCGACAGCCAACTTTTTAGAAACAACTCATCCTGAATCATTAAAAAAAAAATAAAAATCTTTTATAGACATTTTTATGCTCATATTTTATTGGTTTCATAATACTTACTGGCAGAAATTCAGTAAATAGTGCAATGGATACAAACAGGTTTGTAAAACCAGTACAACTAACCAGTGATGACCATGTAACTCAAGTGCTAAGTGCCAAAGCTGAGCAGACTGGAGAGCTGCTATACCTGTACTAACTTAGCAAATCACCCACAACAGCTTGTCAGTTAACCCAAGGTCCTTTGAGGATGCTTCTACTATGCATCCCACTGCTCGTGACTTACAATATTTACATCAACCTGTTATTTTGAAGTAAAAGTTTTATTATGCTGGGATTTGGCTAAGGTTATGATAAATCTCAATTTATCTTGGTGAATGCCGACATGTAAACTTACTCTTTCCTTTCAGAAACAGAGGTCTTAACATATGTACATGAGACTTTAAAAATATGTATTCTATCTACTAATTATTTTGTAGCCTTTTCTTATTGACTATGCAGCACAGCTCTAATTGGGTTCACAGCAAAATATGTTTTATTGCTACTGTAAATGGGTTTATTTTCAGTGGTTTTTAAACTTTAGTATGCATAAGAACCACCTGAAGAGCTTCTGGGACTACAGAACACATTTGGCTTCTACCAGTCCCCATGGGCACTGGGAATGTTCCATCAGCAGGAACTTGAGCTTTGAATAAGCATGCCAGGTGAGTCAGAGGCAGAAGTCTAGTTACCTGGCACTATCACAAAATTCTAATTAATAGACTTCATCAACAGACTTACAATCTTCCAGGCAAAACATTTAAAAATTTTGCCTCTTACTCTTCTTTTGTGTTATGTTACACTATAGAAGACTTACAATAATACCAATATAATAAATTGAAACTTAACCCTGATGGGGTATGATGTATTATTTTTTGGTGAAGTGACTGTATTTGTTAGTTTACAGATTTAACATTTATATTAATGAAGAGTGTGTTTAATTTTATCAGGAATAGAGTTTAAGATATTTACATCTGAGTGAACAGGGTATGGAACTATTTATTTCATTTTTGAAATGTTTGGAAATTATCTTTTCTTGAAGGTTTAGAAAACTGTACCTGTGAATAAATCCAAATGATTCTGGAGCTTTATGGGATCCTTTTGTGAAAACACCTTTTCCCTGATTACTTGGGCTGCTAAGATTTTTTATTGCACAGTTCAGCGTCTCTTATTTTTGTAATTGATAACCCATTTCACTGAACCCTGTATATCTTTCAAAATATCAAATCTTTTATTTCTTCTTTTGGTTCCTAATTCCATGGTTGTTAAGAATAACAGTAATACCTTGGTTTGTGAGTATAATTCGTTCCAGAAACACTCTATTCGTATTGCAAGACACCGCTCGTTTACAAGTTAAAATGTATTAGAAATGTTTGCTCATCTTGTGGAACACTAGCAAACCAATTTACTGGCAATCCAAGGTTTTACTGTATATTTACCTCACTTTATTTTTTTCTTCTCTTGTAAAGAATCAACTATTAAAAATTTTTGTATCAAAACCATCAGCTTTATGCTTTTAAGTTTTATTCCTTAGTTCTTCTGCCCCCCCCAAAAATCTTAGGTTGAATCTTGCAGTAAAAAAGCAGAAATTATAAAAGCTAATTAGGTATATGACTTATAGAAGATTTAATGTACCACCATTAGTCATATCAATAAAGTCACAGACAAGGTCATATAAAGTTATAAAACCATCCCTGCATTATAGCTATTTTAACAAAATTAGATTATGTATTTTAATTCCTGGATAAATTGTCACAGTGAGTTGCAGATCACAAAAATGAAGTGTAATTATAGTATATGGAGTTAAATATATTGATGGGGAAATGCAGATTCTTTTGCTCTTTCATGAAAATGTAATTCTTGAGTTCTTGCTATCAGCAAAAGGTGACTTTCTAGAATTTTCCCTACAGCATCAATCTGCTTAGAAACATCATTAAATTCACAACAAATTAAGTAATATATCTGTCATTTTGCACTTCCCTGAACATGTTGCAGAAATAATTTATAAATACTTTCTCTTCAGATTTAATTGGCAGATGGTCAAATTTCTGTCTTCTATTAACATACATTAGATTTATGGAAATGAAATAAGCAAACTGAGCTATTACTGAGCATCGGCCACAGAAAAGGCCTAACATCAGGTGCTGTGAGGTTAAAACAATGAGTAAGACACGGTCCCTAGTCTAAAGATTAAATAACACACAATGGAATGAGTAAGGACTGAGGATACATGTTAGGGAGGATCACCCTAAGACTGGGAGAAATAGGGGACAGCTTATGGAGACAAATGACTTTTAAGTGGGGCTTTTGAGAGAGCAGTATTTGAATGGGTAGAGAAGTAGAGGGGGAAAAATGTTTGAAAAGTCATAAATTAGGGTGTATATACATGAAAACACAGTTTATGAAACTACAACTTGCTCTGAAGTTGGGAAAAAGGGCAAACAGGGCTCTGGTGGGAAAACAACTGGCACTGGAGCTGCAAAGACAGCTCTTCAGAGCTTGCTGTTTAGGGGGAAAGAGAATAAAATGATTTTTTTAAAAAAGATTTTACTGGGGAATTGTGGGAGAGGAACAGCGCTGGTGAATTGGGGAAGGGGAACAGACAAGTTGCTGTCCTTTTTTTTGTTCTTCAGTCTAGTTGTGGAGGACGTGGCTTCACTGGCCCATGTTGGTATTGTGACCACTGTGCTCTTCCTGGGTGAGGCAGTCGCTCGCTGGGCATTGGATGGCCGCTCACGGCGGCTCACGAAAGCTCACGCCTGCTGCCATCCAGCCCCACTGTAGCCTATGCGGTCGCCGGCAACTCACAGCAGCACAGCTCAAGGTCGAGCTGTTGTTCACCATCTTAGCTGTAGAGGACACAGCATCACTGGACCTCATGTGGGATCCGAACTGGGTCCCTGCTGCTCAGAGCTGGCGCTCCCAAGCCAACTCCTAACCAACATACCACTTGGCCAGCCCAAGATGATGATTTTTAAAAAGCATATAGAGGGCTGGCCGAGTGGCGCGATGGTTAAGAACTCGCTTGGGATGCCAGAGGGCCCCGGTTCGGATCCCACATATGAGGGCCAGTGACACTGCCCTCCACAGCTAAGATGCTGAACAACGGCTCAACCTGGAGCTGGGTTGCCATGGGTCGCCGGCGACGGTGTAGGCTGCAGCCCTTGCTGCAGTGGGTTGCCATGGGCTACCGTGTGTAGCCAGCAGCCAGCGTGAGCGGCCAGCAGCCGCAGTGAGCGGCCGTCCAGAAGCCTGCGACTGATCTGCCTCACCAGGGAAGAGGGCAATGACGGTGCCAACTTGGGCAGTGAAGCAACATCCTCCACAACTAGATTGAAGAACAAAAATGACAGCAACTTGTCTGTTCCCCTTCCCCCAATTCCCTAGCACTGTTCCCATCCCCCCAATTCCCCAATAAAAATCTTAAAAAAAAAAAAAAGCATATAGAGAGGTATATACACAGGGTGATAGGAGGAGACATACGAGGTCTAACAATTAAGTTCAAGAACTTGTTGCAGCAACGTTGCTAATGTTGTTATCAGAGGGATTATTCTTTATGAATTTGTACCAACTGGACAGTTAACCAAGTTTATTATTTGGAAGTGCTGAAAAGGCTGCATGAAAACGTTAGACAACCTGAACTTTTCACCAATTCATGGCTTTTGTATCATGACAATGTACCAGCTCACATGGCACTGTCTGTGAGGGAGTTTTTAGTCAGTCAACAAATAACTATTGGAACCACCCCCCCTACTCACCTGATCTGGCCCCCAATGAGTTCTTTCTTTACCCGAAGATAAAGGAAATATTGAAAGGAAGACATTTTGATGACATGAGGACATCAAGGGTAATACGACGACAGCTGTGATGGCCATTCCAGAAAAAGTTCCAAAATTGCTTTGAAGGCTGGACTAGGCGCTGGCGTCGGTGCATAGCTTCTCAAGGGGGAGTACTTCAAAGGTGACCATAGTGATATTCAGCAATGAGGTATGTAGCACTTTTTCTAGGATGAATTCACGAACTTAATTGTCTGACCTCATACTTAGGGCCTCAGGGAACATTTTATGAGGACTGTTATGGAAGAAGGAAAGCTAGTACCAGATTGTGAAAAGCCACTGTGAGTACTGGGTGGGGGGTGGGGGCCTTGAGGACTGCTTGGGTAAGAATTAAATTATGTGGCCCGCAGTGATGGTGAATGGATGGCATGAGGTCCCATTTTCATTCTCTAGATGAGAGAGGATGATGGTCACACCACTTTCAGAACAGCGGAATGTATTCAAAACCTCTACTAAATAACCCTTAAATGATGCAGCTTTACACCTACGATAGAGGAGAGGAATCATCCCTTTGCGTACCTTCTGGGCAATCATGTTGCAGATCTCGGGCAGGAAGTCCTCGCTGAGGAGCTTATAGAGCTGTCGTTCTCGAACGGAGGTCCTCTCCCGAAAACTCTCGGTGACCTGTCTCCATTCTTCTTCCGTTTGGCACAGGAGCCACCAAGTGCCTTGGCCTGGCCCTTGGGACGCTGGAAAAGAAAGGGATAGGTTCATTAAATAGATCACATGAGGATCTTTTTTCGTATTTATTCTCAATTTCATTTTTACCCTGGGTCATGAGCAAAACCAGGGATCAGAATAAAAAACCGATTACTTTCTAACTTTAAGATTGATAATGTTATACTTCTGATTTCCCTGTTACTGTCACTGTTTACAGCTAAAAGTGAACACTCACTAAAGGCGATACAAATATAACTATTGTGATCTTCAGAAGAAAGACGTGAACATTCCAGAAATGCTTAAATGCATTTACTTTTCTATGCAAACAGTTTTGGACTTCTGAAGTCTTCCTCATTTCACTGACACTGAGATATTGTGAGTTGATCTGCACCCCTAAATTATGCCATTTGGATTACAGAATTGAAATCTAGACAGGAAACCAATGTAGTAAAGTATTTTATGTAGTGTTTTACATTAAAAAGGCAGCTCTTTGAGAAGTCACTCATTAATACAAGTGTTTGGGCGTCTATTACACTGTGACCAGGTAACAGGGCACAAGTGAAAAGACCTACTCCTGATCTCATCCGGTCAGAAGGAGAGATGGGCCCAAGATAAAATGCAAGGAAGAGAGAACTGAAGAAGGCCAAGGTGGATGGTTAGGGGGCCGCTGCAATAATCTTAACTGCTCTGTACAACTCTGCAAAACGACCGAGTCAAGCTCATAATATATAAATCGCATTTACTTATTCTTTCTAAACACTCCAGTAGAGGTCATTACCATTTCTTGTCTGTAGCTCAGATGCCAAGGAGTTTTCTTCCTGCTTTTCACTGAAACACATGAAAAGGAAGTAACAATTAAAAGACATGTGCAAACTTGCTCTGGGTTTCCCCCATCAGGCAGATACAGGAGTGTGTGTGTATCGAGAAGGCAAGGTTAGAAGGAATAACTCTACTGAGAAAACGCACTCTAACTAGGATATAGGTTTTTGGTATACAGGAGAAAACTGATATATAGTAACAATCAACCAGGAGAAAATATTAACTTTTTAAAACATTTTTTTGAAGTTGGAGTTAAGTGTTAACAGTTAAATGCCAAGAAAAAACAGGACTGTAGCCATCCCTACATCCTCCTCCCTAATTCATGGCAAAACTGAAGATAAAGCCTATTTAATGTAAGCTCATAGAAGGTTAGCAGCATAGATTAAGAACAGGCTTGCCACTTGCCACAGGACCTCAGGAAAGTTAACGTTCCTGTAAAATGGAGCTATGAATGATGCTGGGGAAATTATAAAATAAAAAAGTGCTCAGCACAAGTGTTAAGGATCATGTCATTTGTATTCCGGAATCATCCTAGACATTCTCTGTGGATTTTCTGCTTTGTTTTCAATTATCTAAAGCAGTACTGTTTCACAGAACTTTCTGTGAGAACAAACGTGCTATAGCGTTGCTGTCCAGCAGGGCAGCCATGAGCCATACGTGGCTACTGAGCACTTGAAATGTGTGGCTGGTGCGATGCAGGAACAGAATTTTCCATTTTATTTCATTTAAAAATATTTAAAAACTATATTGAATACAAGGTCTAAAGAATAAAATCACCAGTAGAGGGTAGCACAAGTTCATGTGTGCTTGTTAAAATGATTCTATAGTCCCAATACTAAGGTACTTTAATTTCACTTACAGGAAAATGGCGGTAGGTACAAAACAGCTTTTTGAATATATAAGGAGGTATAGACTGCTAATGAAATCTAGAAACAGATGTCATGTATACAGAACATGATTATAGGACATTTCTCACAAGTGTTGGCAGAAGGAAAGCTGCAATCGAGTAAAATTTCTGGAAAGTTAAGTGGAATGCTGATTTTTTTTTTTTTAAGATTTTATTGAGGATTGGGGAAGGGAGACATGGTTGGGGAACTGGGGGAGGGGATCAGCCAAGTTGTCCTTCAATCTTAGCTGTGGACCACGCAGCAAGCTCAGCTCCAAGTCCTGTTGTGCCGCTCAGCTCAAGGTGCCGAATTTGTCTTAATTGCGGGTGGGCATAGCCACCATCTTGGATAGGCAACCTTGTTGTTAGGAGCACGTGCTCTCAACAGCTGAGCCATCCTGCCACCTGTTGGCAGCTCAGCAGCAGCTCAGCTTGGGCGCAGCTCACTGGCCCATGTGGGAATAGAACCAGTGACCCTGTTGCTCAGAGCTCGCACTCTTGAGCAAGCTCTTAACCAACTGAGCCACTCGGCCGGCCCCCGGAATGCTGATTCTTAAGTGCAAAAAAAAAAAAAAAAATCAAATTCTGATTGATTTATTCATAATCTGATTCCTAGAAATACTGCTTTGTGGTTTATAAGCAACAGTGAAATCTGGCTTACTTCAATCATTTATATTATTTAGTAGTTCTAAAATTTAGAGGCAAGAAGTGGTATGGCCTCTGTTAAGAGTATTTTTAAGAGTATGACCCGACTTTCATACGTGTATGAAATGATATGATCCTTATTATCAGATATCCTTATGATAAAGATATGATCCTTATCAACAGATATGATCCTTAGGTAAAAACAGATTTATACAGTACGGGAAAGATTCTGAAAATGTTTATATTGAGATTCACATGATGGAATTTCCTAAAAGATAATGACATAAAAAATAAAATTTCCCAAATGTAACAGAATCTTTTTCTTTGCTAAAATTAAATATAAATGACTTAATTAGCAACACTCAATTACAGAATTAACATGCTACACATTGTTATGAAACGTGTGGCATGACAAATTTTAAGTTAACACATGCTAAGTGAGCACATGCATGGTTTTCAATCTGTTGCACTGTCACATTCATTGTCTTGTCCAATTTAATCATCATTACCAGTAGTAACTCCACTATCCAACAACACAGCAGGTACCTTGCCAGACGCCATGCAGCTAGGGCGTCCTGTTTCTCTAGTGCACACTCGGTCATTTCATGAGGATTCTGATCCAGGTTTCCATCACCTAAGTCCCAAGTCCTTCCCAAGGCACGAGGGAAAATTAAGGATGCAGGCGTTAAGTGCAATTAAGGTCCCCTCTTCCAGCAAGAGAGTCTATGACTGTCACAAACTACCAAAATTTTCTTACCTTACTATAATCTCCTCCTGTAGCTTCTTCCGCTTGGGGGGTCTTCCTCTTCTTTTTCCTGTTTTCCCAGGAACACTTGAGACATTTTTTTGTCCTTCACTTTCCCTAAGAAATAGTATATTAAATAGAAATGTTCTGCCATAGGATTGATATACAATAAGTATAGTTCTTCTAGCCACAAGGTTACTAAAAAGGACTAAATGCAGTAGTCACGGGAAGAGCAGGGTGACATCCTGTCTTCCATTACATAAGTCCCCGACTTACGAACGAGTTCCGTTCCGGGAGAACGTTCATAAGTTGGATTCGTTCGGTAAGTCCGACAAAGTGAGTCTTATACACCTTTGACACAAATATACAATGTAAAGCCAATGGTTGAACAATTCATGTTATAAGAACGAGTGACATCTACCATCTTTTTGCCTCGGTCCAATCTCTCAATTATTTTCGCTTTTGTTTCCATGGTTATTGCTTTGCGCTTCCTAGCAGTCCCCTCCACATGACCAATGCTTTTCCTCTTGCTTCTGGACATCCTGGGCTTTGACTGAGTACTGTACTACTGTACACTATCGCACTGTACAATAAGCACAGCAGCAGCACAACTGTAACAATGTCTGGCAGACACGTGAGCTACCATATTTCCCCATGTATAAGATGCACCCCTTTTTGGAAAATTTGGGGTCTAAAAACTGGGTATGTCTTATACAGTGGTTGTAGATTTTTTTACTTGCATTTCCCACTGAGGACGAGGCAATATATGAAGTCAGTGATTCGTCATCAGACACAGATGAGGACAAGCTAATGGTTGGGAGTTTTGACAGTGATGAGGAGTTGTATGAATTTCATGATGAATAAAACTTGAGTTCAATAACTTTACGCAATACATTTTTTTTTCTTCAAATTTTGGGCCCCCAAATTAAGGTGCGTCTTATACACAGGAGCGTCTTATACACGGGGAAATACGGTACTTCCATGATTTGTTCACATCTACGAAAGTTCATAATGCGAGGTCTGTTCGTATCTGTGAAAGTTCGCAACTTGAATGTTCGTAACTTGAGGACTTACTGTATTGGAATGTGGAATCAAGAAAAACTGACATTTGATAAAATTTAAGCCTGCGTAAAACCTAACACTTTCCTAAGAGTGAGCACTGCTCCCAGTAATAAAAAAATCGACATAGAACAAGACAGCCTTGTTCCGGGATGCTTGAAAAGGAGGGCTCCTCCTCACTTAGGGAACATGTGATGAGGCTTGTGTTTCTGGTCTTCGTTAAGGTCCTTCTGGTTCTGTACTGATGGAGCAGACCAACTCTAGGAGAAAATAGAGGAGTTCTAAAGAATTGAATATGAAAGAGGGAAAGGGCGGCAGTGAAATGACTGTACCGCTAAGGACCTACTGTGCAGAGCAGTCTATAGAAAGGCGAGTGGGGCTCCTCAGAGGAAAACCTCACAGCAAAACAGGAGCCTTCACCACTCTGCTAGCAGAGGCCACAGTTCAATTCCTTTTCACTTTTGTACAGAAGAACTCCTTGCTATCTGTCTCTTCATAGGTATGCTGTTATAGTGAAATTCTTCATGAGTAAAAAACATTTGTGCTGAGGAATTCTATAGATTTGTTTTAATGACATGTTTGTATAGTAGCTGTCATAGCCCTGATCTCAAAGAACGTACCTGCCCAAAGAGAGTTCTCTGCTGGATTTTCCTTGTACTGGGTCCTCCTTGTACATTCGAGTTCCATAGAAATACCAATACAGTGCCCCGGAATTGTCTTCACCTAACGGCTCTACGCGAAGACTGTCTGCATCCAGACCCTGGGTCCAAGAACAAGGAAAAGAGGTTTGGGGAAATGGGGAACAAAACAAAAGGGGAAAATTAACATGAGGATTCGAAATTTATACTCAGTATACCTCATATTTAAAAGTGCCCAAGTAGCACATGTAATTTTCAAACAGGGCATATGAAACACACAGAATGAGAAGTGGTACCTTCTTTGAAGAACGGGATACAGAAATATTTCAAATGTCTCCCAACCCCATCATTGTCCCCATTTCACCAAGAAAAGAGAACCCAAAAGGAACTTTTATGAACATACTATATATTTGGTTTTGACTTCTGGTTATTTTCTGTGTGCATCCATAAAAATAAAGAATGAAATCAAAGTAGAATCTGCCGTTAAGAAAGCTTTGTTGCACGTGATCCTCTAGTGTAGCTCCCTCATATCCTTCAGAACCCTCTTATTCCGGCTGAGATTCAGCAGTACAGCTCCCATCTGCCCCAGGGTCTGACCTGTACTGGCCTTCCCGCTGCTGTTAGAGCCCTTGAGTTCTCAGCAGACTGTGCACAATGATTTTTATACTGTGTCCATGAGTGAAGCTGAGCTGAGAATTCATCAACACATTTCATCATTTTGGACTGCAGGATTAGAAACTGACCTCTCTAGGAGTGAAAAGCAATAATAGCCCGACCCTCCCTCTCAGATAAGACTTTTAAAATAGGTAACAATAGAATAAGGGGAGGGAACAGGTAACTACACCTTCCTTCTCCACCATCTTTTTGGTAATGTGTATGTGTGGACAGCAGGGATGAACTTCACTTGCATATATGGGTTAAAGTCCTTGCAGTTTTCAATAATCATTTCAATTATGCTAAATAAAATTTCAGAGAAACAAATTCAGTTGCACTATGGCTGATGATAGAGAGAAAACGAGGTGACTCTGATTGTTCTCCTGTATCAGCTGGAACTTGGCACATGTAAAAAAGATAAAACCAAACTAGAAATGAAACCAGAATAACCAGTCGTATAAATGGATGGCTCAGACTCCCTGAGCTACAGAGGTCATCTTTTATATACATTGTTATCAACCAAGCGTCCCATGACTAGCAACATAAGCCAAACGCTGGCCTCTCAGCATCTTCACACAGTACATCCGGGGTTGTTGGCCTAATTCGCTCTAAGGAAAGGGCCTGCCAGGTAGGCACCTTGAGAAGATCGAAGACATCATCTGCATCAAGCCGATAATCACAAAGGCGGTGCAGGATTTCCACCCGGGTACGAAGAGGCAGGTCCTGGAAACTGGCTTCTCTCAGAGGGTTAGGTTTCCCTTCTTCCAGCTCCCAGCGGTAGTTTATGATGTCCTCTAGGTAGCTGTGGAATGTCTGAGGCCTAACCAAATGGCCCCAAACACAAAAATACATTAATATAAAATACAGAGGATGGGTGGGGTGGGGGAGAGAGAGCTGATGGTTTGATGTTGACAAGTCTTTAACAAAAACCACAAAATGAAAAAAAAACAATATTGGGAAAGATCTAAAAGCCCCTCACTAAAGCTTCACGTTGTAATACTATCTCCTTGGACTTTATATTGTCAAACCTCAAAGAGGATAAATATGTTAAAAGAGATCCTCACAGAATAGACTGTTTTACTTTAAAACAGAAAAAGCACATTCTGGGGAAATAAGGAAAAGTTTTACTAATCAATGGTATAGATTATGAGACCGAGGCAATAGTTTTACCTTTGCTCATGCAATTACACAGTTCGGATGGATAGTCACTTCAAAATTAGGTCCACAACTTAGATGGCAAACATAGAAGAGAATCAATGTCTAACTAGCCTAATTAATTTACATTTCAGGATAAGATGCAAAGGTGGAAAAAATTTTCCACAACACAAGAGTTCACTCCAATGTGCAACTATAATTTTATATTCTGTTATGCATAAACTTTAGGGCATATTACAAAATACTATATTCTAAATTTTAAGACAGTTTTTCTATAGGAAACTTTTATGACAGTTTGATGGCAACTTTAATTTTTTTTGGGGGGGGAGTTTGGCAATTCTACACTACATTTTGATTAAATACTTAAATGTGCCTTGTATATAATAAAGAGTTTGTTAGATGGTTATTCTGTTTCTCAATTATTAAACAATCTGGATAAATTTCACCTGTTTGATTTAAAAAATTTTTTTCTCCCTAAGCAAAGAGATCTACAGGAGTTATATGTCAATATAATTTTTTTTTTTAAAGATTTTATTGGGGAATTGGGGAAGGGGAACAGACATGTTGCTGTCCTTTTGTTCTTCAGTCTAGTTGTGGAGAACGTTGCTTCACTGGCCCATGTTGGTATTATCATTGTGCTCTTCCCAGATGAGGCAGATCGGTCTCCGGCCTCTGGACGGCCGCTCACAGCAGCTCTTGGCAGCTCATTCCGGCAGTCAGCCGCTCATGCTGGCTGCCGGCCACCCACGGTATCTTATGGCAGCCCGCTGCAGCCTCTCTGCAGCCTACGCCGTCGCCGGCGACTCACCGCAGCCCAGCTCCAGGTGGAGCTGTTGTTCACCATCTTAGCTGTAGAGGGCACAGTGTCACTGGCCCTCATGTGGGATCTGAACTTGGGCTCTGCTGCTCAGAGCTGGTGTCCCAAGCCAACTCTTAACCAATGCACCACTCGGCCGGCCCTGTCAATATAATTTTAAAAAGAGGCATTCTATATACGAGAACAAATTCAAAATGGATTAAAGGCTTAAATGTAAGACCCAAAACCATAAAACTCCTAGAAGAAAATATAGGGAGTAAATTTGCAGACATTACCCTGAATATTTTTATTGATATATTCCCTTGGGAAAGGGAAGTAAAAGGAAAATATAAACATACGGGATTACATCAAACTAAAAAGTTTTTTCACAGCAAAGGAAACCATCAATAAAACAAAAATAAGATATTTGTCAATGATACATCTAATAAGGGGTTAATATCCAAAATTTATAAAACACTCATTCAACTCAACACCAAAAAAAAAAACCCCAACCCAATTAAAAAATGAGCTGAGGATATGAAGAGACATTTCTCTAAAGAGGACATACAGATGGCCAACAGACATGAAAAAATGCTCAACCTCACTAATCATTAGAGAAATGCAAATAAAAACCACAATGAGATACCACCACACTCCGGTCAGAATGGCCATCATCAACAAATCAACAAACAAGTGCTGGCGAGGTTGTGGAAAAAGGGAACCCTCGTGCACTGTTGGTGGGATTGCAGATTGGTGCAGCCACTATGGACATCAGTATGGAGGTATCTAAAAAAACTGGAAACGGAACTACCTTATGACCCAGCAATTCTACTTTTAGGTATCTATCCAGAGAAATCCAAAATGCAATTCGAAAAAATATATGCACCCCTATGTTTATTGCAGCACTATTTATAATAGCCAAGAGTTGGAAACAACTGAAATGCCCACCAGTAGACGACTGGATTAAGAAACTGTGGGGCGGCCAGATAGCTCAGTTGGTTAGAGCACGAGCTCTGAGAAACAGGATTGCCGGTTTGATTCCCACATGGGTCAGTAAGCTATGCCCTTTACAGCTAAGATTGTGAACAACGGCTTGACCTGGAGCTGGGATGATATGAGTGGCCAGCATCCAGCGTGAGCAGCCGGCCAGTAGCCGGCGACCAATTGCCTCAGCGGATAGAGCGCAATGATCATAATACCAATATGGGCCAGTGAGTGGCGCCCTCCACAACTAGACTGGGAACAACGGCTTGGCTAGGAAGTGGATGGGGGGGATGGAGAGGGGGGCAAAAAAAAAAGAAACTGTGTGGTACATTTATACAATGGAGTATTACTCGGCCATAAAGATGAATGAAATCTTACCATTTGCAACGATATAGATGGACCTAGAGAACATTATGCTAAGTGAAATAAGTCAGTCGGAGAAAGACAAATACCATATGATCTCACTTATATGTGGAATCTAAAGAACTGAATAAAAGAGCAAAGTAAACAGAAATAGTCCCAGAGATATAGAGGAAAAACAGGGTTGCTAGATGGGCGATTGGTGGGGATGAGGGAGAAGGGGAAGGGATTAGATAGCATAAATTGGTAACTACAATATTGCCACGGGGATGTGACAGACAGTTTGGGGAATATAATCAATAATATTGTAAAGATTTGGTAGGGTATCTGATGGTCACTTGTCTTATTAGGGAAACCACTTCACGGATGGTGTAGAGGCTTGACCACTGCACTGTACACCTGAAGCTGAAGATGAATGACACTGTATGTCAACTATAATTTAATATATATATATAGTCACAGGATGTGGAGTATAGTATAGGGAATAGAGTCAATGGAATTATAATAGATACATACGATGTCAGAGGGGCAATAGATTGGGGGAGGGGTTATCACTTTGTGAGGGGTGAAATATCTAACTATTACATTGTTTCGTACACCTGAAACTAATAATAATTAAAAAAAAAAAGAGTCATGCTACCAAGTCGACTTGTAATCTATTGTTGTTATACAGGAAGAAAAAGTCAGAGGAAATATTCATGGATCAAAGATCAAAGGGTCTTAGACAAACAAGAAATTAAACATGTTGCTTTTTCAAAGAGAGAAGAAACTTTTATTTACTTCCTATTGATACCTCAACTGAGGAAAATGTGGGTGCTGTTAGTCTATCAAAATACAGCATAATAGCTCTAAATGTCGAGACCCTCGCAAGTCTGACTTGATCACAGCATTCCCATTCAAAGTATAAGCACTGCTTGAATCCTAATGGGTCTGCCCCAGCTACCTCTCTCCATGGCCTGTGAAGCTGGTGAGGCCCCTTCAGGAGGGAGGACATGGGCAAAGAGCAATTCAAACTGGTGGTAAAAAGCAGACAGTGCTTTTTTTGAATTTGAAATAAAACGGGGTGTTTTTTAAAAATTGTCTTTTAGTAGTGAGGAGTACGAAGATGACAATCTCTTTGGTAGTAAATCCCTTTATCTGCCACATACTTCCTAGAATTTCTAATGCACACCAAGTGCCCCAAGCAACAAGGCATGTTTTTCCTGCACTAAAATAAAATACAGAATCTATGACTGAGATTATCACTTAAATAGCAATGACCTACCTTGGCTGGAGGATGCAGCAACAGACAGGCTGGGCCAGGCCAAGAACTTTCTTACTCCAACTTGAGGCAAAGGAGCAGAAGTATACCAACCCAGCAAACGCTGTGTTTACAAACAGTGTTGTCTTTGTAGCTACAATCTGTCTCAAAGATTGCATGTTTGAGATTCCTTTCGAATAGCTTTATTAGCCTACCCAGTTTCAGTTACACCACTTTAATCGTTTTCTTAAGGCATTTCCATACCATCTTACCAAGAGATACTTGAGGGCTTACAATTGAAGATAGTTCATTTCCTGTATACAGATAAACCTTCTCATATAAATCTATATTGTTTTCTTTAAAATATCTGAAATTCAAGGGGGAAAAAATGGAGGGCAATCTGGCCAAAGGAATTTGAAACAAAAAGGCTTCAGGAAGGGAAAAATCAGGCTAAATGCTTCGTGCTCAGTGGTTCTCCATCTTCTACAGGACATAAAACTCTAAGAATCTAATTAAGACCATATACTCTTGCAGAAAAATGAGTGCACACATAATTTTGCAGGAATTTTCAATATTTGACACAGGAAGAGTGTAGTGGCACTATGCTGCTAAAAATGGATAAAATATGCTTTCAATTTCTCAGGCTGCAGTTCTAGAGTTTAGATCACCTGGAACATTCACTTATCCATCCACCTCAGTGCAATTCTCTCTCAGTGACTTAAATACCGCTCATCTTTCTGAAATTACTCAATTATAATGAAACGTTTCAATAGAATGTGGAAACAAAAAGGTCAAACCAACAAGTTCTGAGCACCACCAGGTTTACTTTCTTTTGTGTTCTAAAAAGTTCCAAATAAGCAGCTCTTAATTACCCACTTTCCTCTCATAACAGTTTGGGGGGCGGGGAGGGTGAGGCGGGGAGAGACGTGTGGACAGAGAGGGAGAATGAAGGAATGAATATGAGAATGAACCACCTTCCCACACTCCCAGAGTTAGCCATTTCTTAGAACCCCAGCAGAGAATTCCTCAGTTTGCTTCAGACAGAACATGCTTCTACTGGTGAGAACAATGTTGACAAGGATGGCATGACCCAAGTAAAGTATGTTAACGCAAGTCTCAGCTGGCTGGAGCTGGCAGAACTCTTGACTATGCAGGACAACACATTTTAGTATCTGCAGCCTATTTTAGAAGATCACAGATAAACAGAAGGCTCCTGAGTTCTTTGAGGTCGGTGTTAGTTCTGAGACATGAGAGGGGATCTATCTACGGTCTACTTGCAGGGGAGCATTAAGGCATGGCATCATGGGTAGCACAATGGAGACGAAATGAAAAAACAACATTCTCAGATTTGCTACAGCTATTTGTGAAGCAAATGAAAAAATTCACATACGCAGTTAAGCCACACTTAACGTTGAGTACTGGACTGAAATAAAGATTTCTGTTCCAGAAGAAGCAACAAATCAAAGGCTCTATAAGAACATCTGAGGGCCAGCCAAGTGGCGCGATGGTTAAGAACTGGATTGGGACGCCAGAGGGCTCTGGTTCGGATCCCACATTATGAGGGCCAGTGACACTGCCCTTTACAGCTAAGATGCTGAACAACAGCTCAATCTGGAGCTGGGCTGCTGTGAGTTGCCAGTAACGATGTAGGCTGCAGCCCCTGTGGCAGTGGGTTGCCATGGGCTACTGTGTGTAGAGAGCAGCCAGCGTGAACGGCCATACAGAAGTCGGCGACTCATCTGCCTCGCCCGGGAAGAACGCAATGATGGTGCCAACTTGGGCCAGTGAAGCAACATCCTCCACAACTAGACTGAAGAACAAAAGGAAAGCAACTTGTCTGTTCCCCTTCCCCCAATTCCCCAGCACTGTTCCCATCCCCGCAATTCCCCAATAAAAAAAAAAAAAAGAATATCTGAGGGCGGGCCGAGTGGCTCAGTTGGTTACAAGCTTGCTCAAGAGTGTGAGCTCTGAGCAACAGGGTCACCGGTTCGATTCCCACATAGGTCAGTGAGCTGCAACCAAGCTGAGCTGCCAGGATGGCTCAGCTGGTGAGAGCACGTGCTCCTAACAAGGTTGCCTGTTCGAGATGGTGGGCTACACCCACCTGCAACTAAAGACTGAACTCGGCACCTTGAGATGAGCTGCTGCCCAGGTGGCTCAGGGGATAGAGCATGTGCTCTTAACAACAAGGCTGCTGGTCCCACTCCCACGTGGGACGGTGGCTACATTCACCGCCACTAACTGAACACAGCACCTTGAGCTGAGCAGCGGGACTGGACTTGGAGCTGAGCTAGCTGGGCCCTCCACAGCTAAGATAGAAGGACGACTTGGCTGTTCCCCTCCCCCAATTCCCCAATAAAATCTTAAAAAAAAAAAAGAACATCTGATAACGTTTATTCTTCAATATCATAAAAAGACCTAGGCCAAAATAATTTAAATAAATCTCTTCTTTAGGGCTGTATAGTGGCTGCCATATCCAACATATCCTAAAATCAATATGAGAGGATAAGAAAAAAATCACAACTTCAAATTAAAGTAAAATATGACAAAGATACAAAATACATCTTTCAGCTGGGAAACATGGACATAATATAGATTTTACATGTGCATATGAATATTTACATAGGATAACAAAGAAAAGGTTTACAAGTCAACTGGGAATCAACATGCATGTTTAAAATGACAAAAGACTCTTTCTAAAACGAAAGCCAGATGGGTCCGTAAATAATATTTGTACGAATTGATGGAAATCTGAAATGTCAGATATAAGGTTTGAAGAGGTACAATAAGAATTCTGAATTACTTATGGATTTAAGGATGCATACTGCTAGTCTTAGAACCACTAAGACACACACACACTCTCTCTAAACCAACAGAGGAAATAAAGTGAAATACTTAACAAAAATAACCCAAAAGAAAGATGCTCAACATCATCGGTCATTGGGAAAAGCAAATTACCACAAGGACATGTCACTTCACACCCACCAAGATAGCTAAAAATAAAAAAGATAGTAAGTGCTGACCAGTATGTGGAAAAACTGGAACCCTCAGGCACTGCTGGTAGGAATTTAGAACGGTGCAGCCACTTTGGAAAAGTGTGGAAAGTTGCTCAAAAAGTTAAACACAGAATTACCATATGACCCAACCATTCCAATTCTATGTTTATACCCAAGAGAAATGAAAACATACATCCACATGAAAGTGCACAATGTTCATATGGAGAAGCCTAATTCTTAATTGCTAAAAGCTGAAACTGTGCAAATGTCCATGAACTGATGGGTAAAATGTCTATCTGCACAACAGAATCTTTTTCAGCCATAAAAAAAGAATGAAGTACATGGATGAATCTTGAAAACATTACTGTAAATGAAAGAAGCCACGCACAAAAAGGACAAATGTTGTATGATTCCATTTATAAGAGATACCCAGAAGAGTCCAAACTATAAACAGTGAGCGCATTAGTGGTGGCCTAGGATTGGAGACTGGAGGAAATGAAGAGTGACTGCTAAAGGGTATGAGGTGACTTTTGGGGTGATAAAAATGTTCTAGAATTAGATAGTGGTGATGACCATAATTTTGTGAATATACTAAAAAACAATGAATTGTACACTTGAAAAAAACAAAAACAAAAAACCCAGAGGAACAAGTGGAAAGCCAACCATATCAATAACTACACTACATGTAAACAAAATAAACATTCCAACCAAAAGGCAGAAACTGTCAGGCTGAGTGAAAAAAAGCAAGACCTTACTATAAGATATCATCTGTAAGATACAATTTAAATGTAAAAACACAAACAGTGAAAACATAGAAAATGATATACTGGGCAAAATGAGCATAAGAAAGGTGAATGGCTTGATTTAACACCAAAGCAGGCCTGAAGACAAAGAGACAATTCACCAGGAATACATAACAATGTAGGTATCCAGTAACGGGATAAAACTCAATGACCGGGATAAAACTCAATGAAACAAAAACTGACAGAACTAAAGGGAGAAACAGACAAATCCACAAGCACAGCCAAAGATTTTTAACATCTTTCTCATTAATTAATATACCAAGTAGACAAGAGTCAATGAGGACACAGGTCTTAAAAATACTACCATTCTGACATAATTGACATTTACAGAATTCTACACACAAAAACTGAAGAACATATAGATTTTTCAAATGCATATATATAACATGACCACCAAGATAAACCATATGTTGGGACATAAATTTTAGAGTATCTTACCTGAACATATAGAATTAAAAATCACTACATTAAAATATCAAGAAATTAAAT
>NW_017732228.1:236663-242003 GCF_001890085.2 Hipposideros armiger
CAGTGGCGGCTCAGCTCGGGCTGGGACTCGAACCGCTGTTGCTCAGAGCTCAAACTCTTGAGCGAGCTCTTAACCAACTGAGCCATTTGGCCGGCCCATAACCCACTTTTAATAATCCATGGATTATAGAAAAAAATAACAAAATAAATTAGAACATGTTTTGAATGATACAGAAACCACAGGACATCAAAATTTGTGGGATGCAGCCAAGCACTCCTTAGAAAGAAATTTATAGCTTTATAATCTTGTATTGAAAAGAAAAAAGGCTCAAACAGTACTATAATTTAAGAAGAAAAAGAAGAGCCAGCTAAAACCAAAGTAAATAATAAAGACAAGAAATCAACAAAACAGAAGAAATGAGTGAAAGAGAAAATGGACCAACAGTAAGGTAAAAACTTGGTTCCTCAATGAACATCTGAAAAGTTGATAAATCTGTAGAAAGAATAAAGACGGAGAAAGAACAAATTACAATACCAGGAATGAAAGAGAAAATACCACTGCAGATCAGATATTAAATGGATAAGAGATTATTATGAACAGCATTACAGAAATAAATTATTCAAAAACTTAAATAAAATAGACAAATTCTTTGGAAAATGCCACAATGACTTACCAAAAATGACTTAAGAAACAGAACACCTGAAAAACCTTAATCTGTTCAAGAAAGTGAATCAATAACAATCAATCAAAAACTTGCACAAAGAAATCTACAAACCCAAAGGCTTTTAGTGGTAAATTCTTTCAAATATTCAAGGAAAAGTTTGAAAGAAATTACACAACTCTTTCAGGAAACAGAGGAACACTTTTCAACCCCTGTACCAAACCATGATAAAGATTTATAAGAAATGAAATCACAAACCAATATTCAGCATAAACATATCTGCAAAAATCATCAACAAAAACATGAGCACAACGAATTCAACAATATACAAAAGGGACAATGCTTCATCATATCTAATGATGAAAGACTGAATATGTTCCTTCTAAGATCAGGAACAATATATTATATATAGTCTTAACTATACCCAGTATAGTTAAGAGAAGTACAAGGGGTACAGAATGGAATGTAAGAAGCAAACCTGTTTTTAATTACAGACTACCTAAAAAAACACTCAAGAATCAACAACAAAAACAGTAAAGTGAATTCAGGGTGACTACAGAAACATGGTCAATATACAAAAATCAATTGTATTTTATATAGACTTACAACAAATAGCTGGAAAAAAAAATAATTCCATTTACAATACCATCAAATAAATATGAATTACCTAGGAATAAACAGAAAGATGCCCAATATCTTTACACTGAAAACTGCAAAATATTGCTGAAATTAAAGAAGATGAAACAAATGGAGAGAGACACATGATGTTCAAGGACAGGAAAATTCAATATTGCTCAAAATGTTCTCTCTTAGCAGGCTTTTTATTTATTTGGAGAAATTTTGGAGGAAAAAAAGCTGACTGAGAAATTTATATGGAAATGCAAAGAACTTAAGAGTAATCAAAACAAAGAAACAAAAAAACACAGGTGGAGAAGTTCCACTATCCAATTTCAAGACAATCCGGTACTTGCATAAATATAACACATACAGATCAATGGAAGAAGGCACAGTCCAGAAATGGACTGAACAAAAATGATACTTGTAAGGAAGAAAATGAACATCAATCTCTTACTTCTCACCATATACAATACTACCTCAAAATGCATCATAATACCAACTGCAAAAAGCTAAAACTATAAAGCAAAAACTAAAAGAAAACCTAGAAGAAAATCTTTACATTGAGGTAGGTCCTGATTTCTTAGACAGAAAATAAAAAGTATGAAAACACTAAGAAAAAGCTGATAAATTGGACTTGAACAAAATTAAAACTTGCCATTCTTTAAAATACACTGTCAAACAAATGGAAAAGCAAACTACACATCAGGAGAAAATATTCATAACTTATTAAAACCACAGTAAATTACTGTTTACATGTAACACAATCAGGAATATTTTAAATTGGGTAAAATTAGAAACAACACATGTTGGCAAAGATATGGAGCAACTGGACTGTTCATATGTTGCTATTATAAGTATAAATGTTGCAACTACTTAGAAAATAGTTTGGCAGTTTCTTCAAGTTAAGCATACTCTTACCATATGACCCAGCAATTTCCAAAAAGAAATGAAAACATGTCCATAAAAACATCTATATGCAAATTTTCATACTTGCTTTATTCAGAATAGTGCCAAACTGGAAGCAACATACAAGTCCATTTACTAGTGGACCGATAAACAAATTATGATATATTTTTTATACTGGAATACAATTTAGACTCCCTCTTCCCCAAAGGAACAAACTATTGATACACAAAGCAGTTATCAATGAATCACAGACATTATGCGGCCTTAAAGAAGCTGGCCACACGAGTACATACTTTATGATCCCAATCATATGAGATTTTAGAATAAGGTAAAACAATCTACAGTGATAAAAATCAGATCAGTGGTTGCCTGCAGTGTAGTATTTTGGGGTGGTGGTAGATTTAATGCAAAGGGCACTTTCTGGGGCAATGGAAATATTCTATCATCTTGAGTAGGTGATGAGAAAATGGTGTACTCATTTGTCCAAAAAACATCAGCTATACACTTAAATTGTGTGAATTTTATTGTATCTAAAGTATATTTTAATAAAGCAGAGTTTAAATGAACATATTTAACATAAGTATAATTTCCCAAACGGTAAATAATATTTTTACAAAGGGCAAACAGGACCCCAAAATACTAAATATTTTTCAGAGACTAGAATATCTGATAGAATGTCAGACACATAATTAACCCTGAGAGGTTAAATGTACAATTAATTGTTGGGCCGGCCGAGTGGCACAATGGTTAAGAACTGGCTTGGGACGCCAGCGGGCCCTGGTTCAGATCCCACATATGAGGGCCAGTGACACTGCCCTCCACAGCTAAGATGCTGAACAACAGCTCAACCCGGAGCTGGGCTGCCGTGAGTTGCCGGCGACGGCGTAGGCTGCAGCCCCTGTGGCAGTGGGTTGCCATGGGCTACGGTGTGTAGCCAGCAACCAGCGTGAGTGGCCAGCAGCCACAGTGAGCGGTCGTCCAGAAGCTGGCGACTGATGTGCCTCGCCCGGGAAGAGCGCAATGATGGTGCCAACTTGGCCCAGTGAAGCAACGTCCTCCACAACTAGACTAAAGAACAAAAAAAACGACAGCAACTTGTCTGTTCCCCTTCCCCCAATTCCCCCGCACTGTTCCCATCCCCCCAATTCCCCAATAAAAATCTTAAAATAAAATAAAATAAAAATGTACAATTGTTATGAAATTTCTACTTAGAGCGGAAACCACAGGAAAGCGAATCAAAGACCACACTGAAGCATGAATTAGTCCAGGTTATCAAAATAGCACTCTACTAAAAATAAAAGGGGAAAAAAAGCTTTTGGTGCCAAATATTATCAGAATGCACATTTAATGGAAATATTTTAATACTGTTTAAACTACTGCTCAAGACACTGATACAACCCTGTCTTCACTTTGACAGCTAAGAGCAAACCAGAAGTTCCTGATTTCTGACCTAGTGCTCAATTATGGTAGGGTACTGTGTTTCCCCATGTATAAGACGCACCTTAATTTTGGGGCCCAAAATTTGAAAGAAAAAAAAAAGTATTACATAAAGTTATTGAACTCAAGTTTTATTCATCATAAAATTCATACAACTCATCACTGTCCCAACCATTAGCTTGTCCTCATCTGTGTCTGATGATGAATCACTGTCTTCATATATTGCCTCATCCTCAGTTCCATCTATGGCATTTGAAATCTACAACCACTGTATAAGACGCATCCAGTTTTTAGACCCCAAAGTTTTCGAAAAAGGTTGCGTCTTATACATGGGGAAATACAGTACTTTCCAAAGGTGGGGGGGGGTAGAGAAATGTGGCTGAAAGAGCAGCTCGCTGATGAATCACTTTGCCCTCTGGGTGATTCTTCAGGTCCCTAAGGTTTGAGAATCATTGTCTTGGATGTTATTGCTATGTGTGCTCATTCTTGCTACAGTTGTTTCCCTTATTACAGGATATAACCACTTTCCTGAATTGTGTTCTTCATTCCCTTGATTTTCTTTATACGTTTTTCACATGTATTTATCCTCATTTACTTTTCCTTGTTTTGTATTTATAAAACTACAGTCACAGGTATGTGTGCTTCTGTGATCTGCTTTATTTGCCCAACGTTATTATGGGGCCTGATTTATCCACAGTAGTGGAGACATGGTGATAGGCTACTCTCAGCCCCTAGAGGCCCCTGCAGTTCCTAGCCATGTGGCTTTCCCAACATGGCTGACTTCCTTAAAGCAAGATGGACTCATACAACATAACACCGTCAGGAGTGACACAGCCCATCACCGCTGACATAGTCTCTTGGTCAGGAGCAGATCCTACCCACATTCCAGGGTAGGGGATCACACAAAGGCACAGAGGACCCAACAGGGGTCCTCCTCAGAGTCCAACTGCCATACCAATTAAGACACCACTCTTTCTTGGCCACAAAATTAACAAATTCCTGAAAACCTTTTGTCTCTCAGGCACAACAAATTCCTAAACAAAATAAATGAAACCAAGCCAAACCTAGTATTTGCTACTGAATCTAACTGTAATACTCAGGAAATGTTTAGACATATGTGAGATCAAATATCACAACAGTATGATGGAATGTTTGGAAATATGAACCAGATGACGTGAGTACTAGTTTTGTTGCTTACCTTAGTGTTCTCACAGGTAAAAAACAACAACAACAAACTGTACTATTGTAGATGATATCTCAAGTTCCTTTCACTTCTAAGACAGTGATTCCGGAATGCAGATTAATTTGAGATTTGAAAAACCTTTTAAAGTAGAGGTCCACAGATACAATTCAGGTAGTCCTTAAACTTGACTGAGAAAATATTAATTTTTATTTTAACTAACCTGTAGCTGAAATTTCATATTCTGTTGAATTATGAATGTAGGCAACAAAATACAGTAATTTTAGTATGTGTACTTTTCACCAAAAGACATCAGATATTTCCATATCACATTAGATATTATAAATATCTTCAAATAACATTTATAATCATCAATACTTAAAAATTAAGATAGGAATAGAGAAATTAGGGTTGTTGCTAGTGCATGATATTTACTGAGTTAAAAAAAGCACATTACTGGGCCGGCCGAGTGGCGCGATGGTTAAGAACTGGTTTGGGATGCCAGAGGGCCCCGGTTCGGATCCCACATTTGAGGGCCAGTGACACTGCCCTCTACAGCTAAGATGCTGAACAACAGCTCAATCTGGAGCTGGGCTGC
>NW_017732228.1:245388-248533 GCF_001890085.2 Hipposideros armiger
GCAGTGTCACTGGCCCTCATATGTGGGATCCGAACCGGGGCCCTCTGGCATCCCAAGCGAGTTCTTAACCATCGCGCCACTCGGCCGGCCCATAAGGGTTTTAATAAACTATTTCATTTAATCCTCACAATAACTTAGTGGGTATTGTTACCATTCCCATTTTACAGATGTGGTAAGTTATGCACGAAGACATTATGTAACTTTCTTAGCTCTACATAACAGGTAAATCTTAGAGCCAGAAAAGGCAAAGCATTCATTTGTCCAAATTTCTCTTTCTTTTGGATGGGATTAAAGTAAAACTTCAGAGAATAATGAGCATGCATTCACTCTAAATGCAAGTCAACACCACTGGTGGGACAAAATAACTATCACTTTGGGCAATTCCTGTCAATGGAAAAAGTAAAATCCATTATATAGTGGTTTCTTGCCTGGGTGCTCATTACAAGGTGTATTCAGCTTGTAAAACTTCACTGAGCTGTATAATTAATGTGCACTTTTCTGTGTGTGTGTGTGTTATATATCAACAATAACATGTTTTATAAAGACTTGACCCCTGAGCTTCACCCCAGATCAATTAATTCAAAATCTTAGTACTACCAGTTCCCAAATTCATCTGACCATTCAGAAATATTTTATTTCATGTGTACGTAACTTTTTTTTTTAAACAAATACAAACTACAGATAAGATTTTCTGCAATGTTTTGACATCTCACAGGTGTATTTTGCAGAATGTGGCTTGAGAAATGCTGGAACAATCACTTCCCTCCCTGCCTCAACGCACTATGGGGAGGACCTGTGCTGCCATACCCCATACCCTAACACAAGAGGATAGTAAATAGAGAGCACTGTGCTCCCTGGGCTCTTTTTACATCTGTCCTTCACATTTTCCTTCAATAGCAGAAAAGTCAAAGAAACACATGCTGGCAAAAGGAAGGGACAAAACTGTTCTCTCTCATTACAACAAGCATTTGAAATTTTCTGACACTTCATTAAGGTCATTTTTTAAAAGAGAAATTAAATTAACTCCTTGTGCTGAAAGAATCATTTAGGAGCAAATGACACAGTGCTGTGATAAGGAAAAAAGTGATATTTATAAGAGCTGCTATAACTTAGCATTGTTAAGGGGAGCAGGCAATCTCTCCAACCTCTCCCAAATACTGGCCCTTGGTGCAGTCTACAAAGGACGAAGCTGTGGGAAGGACACAGAAGCAGCAGATCATAGAAAGAAACAGGGTGTTCGCATGTAACTGATTAGCCTACATAGTTTTGATGAGACAGATATATTCTGAAATACTATAAATGATATTTTCACCTCTAGATGTATATACTGGGGGTGCCCCCCAAAAAAGGTATATACTTGACTGGTATTCATCTTTTGGTATCAGTATACATATATTGAGTATACAATTTTCATAGCTTTTTTCCTTTCTTAAAATGTGTATACATTTTTTTGGCACCCTCTGTATATGTGAAAAAGAAACCTATCAGTACACCTCACCTGGTACCCCATCTTCAAAAGGGGGATGGAAATTTCTGCTCTATATTATATTGGGTGATTTAAAATTTTTTCTTCTTTCATACTGCCTAAGTCATTAATTTTATGTAAAGAAGATAGAACATGAAAGTGTCTGAATTATAAGCCTAAAATTAGGTTCTATGACCTCTGTTCCTTCAATTCTTCATTTTATCTTGCCTTAAGGGTAAGATGATGTATGTGGGACTTATTCATTTTGTAACTGGCTACATGACCTGCTAAATATTAGGTTGGTAGAAAGGTAACTGAGGTTTCAGACCGTGAATTTTAAATCATTATAACTACGCTCAACAAACACATCTTTATTACCGTATTTGCCGGCGTATAAGACGACTGGGCGTATAAGACGACCCCCTAACATTTCCACTCAAAATACAGTTTGTTATATACTCGCCGTATAAGACTACCCCCTCTTCTGCACACCTTCCACACACCAAATAAAAGGTAAAACAATATCAGATTTGATTTCAACATTTTAATTTATATTCAAATGCTTATGACATGCAGGNTCCTCCACAACTAGACTGAAGAACAAAAGGACAGCAACTTGTCTGTTCCCCTTCCCCCAATTCCCCAATAAAAAATCTTAAAAAAAAAAAAAAAAGTAGATGACTGCCTAAATTCTTTTTTAAAAAAAAGCACATTACTGTATCAAAATTGTTTCTTTAATATTTTACTAACTAAATTTCAGTATAATTGGATTCTGTTGTAATACTATTTATTTTGTGACTTTAAACCATATTCTTACGTAGGGTCCACAGACTTCATTACAGTGTCAAGAAAGTACACAGCACACACACACAAAGTTCTTGTTTTAGAGGAAAATCTTTTCCTTTAACATTTCTCTTTTAATTTATTTACAGCACTGGGCTGTGGTTAAGAGCTGGAGGTCTAGGGTTAGATGGCTAGGGGTCAAATCGGTCCTATACCAATTACCAGCTGTGTGACCTTGGGCAAGTCACTTAACCTCTCTGTGCCTCAAATGCCTCATCCTTGATAGATGGATGAGACAACATTCCATATTACAGAGTTTGCTGTAAGGATTAAACAAGCGTTCCTGAAAAGCATCAGAGCAGTGCCTAGGACAGTAAGGACACAAGTGGTTAGTATTTTGGTTTTTTTTATAAACACACACAGTATTATGCTGTCCTATAAGGGCACAAATCTCAGTTTAGAGAATACAATTAAAAAGAAATGTGGGTTGGGCCGGCCAAGTGGCACGTTGGTTAAGAGTTGGCTTGGGCTGCCAGTTCAGATCCCACATGGGCCAGTGACGCTGTGCACTCTACAGCTAAGATGGTGAACAATAGCTCAACCTGGAGCTGGGCTGCCGTGAGTTGCCGGGGATGGTGTAGGCTGCAGTGGGGCTGCAGTGGGCTGCCGTGAGCTACCGTGAGCGGCTGGTATCCAGCGTGAGCTGCCGTGAGCCACCTTGAGCGGCCGTCCAATGGCGGGCGAATGACTGCCTCAGCCGGGAAGAGCGCAATGATAATACCAACATGGGCCAATGAAGTGGCGTCCTCCACAACTACCGTATTTGCCGGCGTATAAGACGATTTTTTGGCCCTGAAAAATATGCCTCCAAGTGGGGGGTCGTCTTATACGCCAGGT
>NW_017732228.1:252043-282807 GCF_001890085.2 Hipposideros armiger
CTATCTGAAGTGTACCTGGCGTATAAGACGACCCCCCACTTGGAGGCATATTTTTCAGGGCCAAAAAATCGTCTTATACGCCGGCAAATACGGTAATAAAAATAGGAACCATTACAATCAACACATTTTTGCCAAGGAGAAATAAGTTTGTTTATTCCTGTAGCATAAAAATCCATGCTTCGGGATTCAATGAATTCTTGGAAAGTATTTTCTGCATCCTGCTAGTTGTGGAAGTGTTTTCCCTACAAAAAATTGTCAAGAGATGCTTGAAGAAGTGGTAGTCGGTTGGCAAGAGGTAGTCGGTTGGTGGATGAGGCAAAACTCCGTAGCCCAATCCATTCAACTTTTGAAGCGTTCGTTGTGCGGCATGCGGTCAGACGTTGTTGTGAAGAATTGGGCCCTTTCTGTTGACCAATGCCAGCTGCAGGCGTTGCAGTTTTCGGTGCAGCTCATCGATTTGCTGAGCATACTTCTCAGATGTCATGGTTTCACTGGGATTCAAAAAGCTATAGTGGATCCGACTAGCGGCAGACCACCAAACAATGACTATGACCTTTTTTTGGTGCAAGTTTGGTTTTGGGAAATGCTTTGGAGCTTCTTCTAGGTCCAACCACTGAGCTGGTCATCACTGGTTGTTGTATAAAATCCACTTTTTGTCACACTTCACAATCCAATCGAGGAATGGCTTGTTGTTGTTGCTGCGTAGAATAAGAGAAGACGACACTTCAAAACGACGATTTTTTTATTTTATTTTTTTTATTTATTATTATTTTTTTTTAGCTGAGCCATCTTGCCATGTGTTGGCAGCTCAGCTTGGGCCAAGAATCAAACCGGCAACCCTGTTGCTCAGAGCGAGCTCTTAACCAACTGAGCCACTCGGCCAGCCCAAAACGACGAATTTTTTGATTTGCGGTCAGCTCATGAGGCACCCACTTATGGAGATTTTCCACCTTTCAATTTGCTTCAAATGCTGAATGACCATAGAATCATCGACACTGAATTCTTCGGCAACTTCTCGTGTAGTTGTAAGAGGATCAGCTTCGATGACTGCTTTCAATTGGCTGTTGTCAACTTCCAATGGCTGGCCACTAGGCTCCTCACCTTCAAGGCTCTTGTCTCCTTTGCAAAACTTTAAAAAAAAATTTTATTGGGGGATTGGGGAAGGGGAACAGTGTTAGGGAATTGAGGTAGGGGAAGAGCCAAATTGTTGTCCTTCAATCTTAGTTGTGGAAGACGCAGCTAGCTCAAGTCCAGCCGTCATCCGGCCGCCTGTTGGCAGCTCCTGGCCGCTCAGCTCAAGGTGCAGAGTTCAATCTTAGTTGTGGGTGGGCGTAGCTCACTATCCCATGCCGGAGTCGAACGAGCAACCTTGTTATTAGGAGCATGTGCTCTCACCAACTGAGGCATGGCAGCTCAGTGGCAGCTAAGCTTGGGCACAGCTCACCGGCCCATGTGGGAATCGAACCAGTGACTGTGTTGCTCAGAACTCGCACTCTTAACCAACTGAGCCACTCGGCCAGCACTCCTTTGCAAAACTTCTTGAACCACCACTGCACTATATGTTCGTTAGCAGTTTGTGGGTCAAAAGTGTTGCTGACGTTGCCAGTTGTCTGCTGGTTTACAACCCATTTTGAACTTGAATAAGAAAATTGCTCAAATTTGCTTTTTTGTCTAACATCATTTCCATAATTTAAAATACATATAAACATCAAGTAATAAGCCATTAGCAAAAAAACAAAGCGAGAAATGAGCATTAAAATGATGTATAACATAAACACATTTAAGACTGTATTCCAATATCAAAAGCAAATTTCAACAATGCAAAAAACGGCAATTACATTTACACCAACCTAATAACTTAAATTTTCCATGTTTTCTTCCCTATAAAATGGGAGCTTATTAATGTATGAAATGAACCCACATGAAGATACAATGAATGATGGAAAAAGATTACAACTAAGCTAAAAAAAAATATTCTTTAGCACGTCCATTATTTTCAAATTATTGGGTTGTTGAAAAAGTCATGACATATTTTTCTGTTTTTCGTTGCAAAAATGTGTCATGACTTTTCTGACAACCCAATAGTTGTCTTTATAGGGAATATTATCAATGTAAGTGTGTACCTTTTCTATAATTTATAGTGTTTTTAAACTACTGAACTTGTGGAAATGTGCTATGCAGTAACAGAAAACAAATACATGAATCCTCCCCACAGTCAAGCCTCAAGATGAGTCCCGGCTGGCACCTTGATTGCAGCCTCGTAACAGATGCTAAGCTAGGCATACCCAGAGAAGTTAAGTCCAGATTTCTGACCCATACAGAAACTGAGATATACTACATTTTTGCTGTTTAAAAGTTGCTAAGATTTAGGGTGATTCATTACATAACAGTAGATAACTAATACAGCATGAAACAGGCAAGAGTATAAACACTGAAAGTGGGATGATAATCCTAGAGAATCAAAAGAGAATGTAACTTAAAAAAATTAAGGTTACTAAACTGGGCAGATTGAAGATATATAAAGAAATATATTCTACATTTAAAGTACTTGTAGTATGAATGGGTTTCTTCTCTTAAGAACAACAAAAATTAGGGCAGGCTGAGTGGCGCGTTGGTTAAGAGTTGGCTTGGGACACCAGCTCTGAGCACCAGGGCCCTGGTTCAGATACCACATTAGGGCCAGTGATGCTGCGCCCTCTACAGCTCAGATGGTGAACAACAGCTCAACCTGAAGCTGGGCTGCTGCGAATCGCTGGCGACGACGTAGGCTGCAGTGGAGCTGCAGTGGGCTCCCGTAAGCTACTGTGAGCTGCCAAGAGCTGCCATGAGTGGCCGTCCAGTGATTGGCGAGCGACTGCCTCACTGGGGAAGAGCGCAATGATAATACCAACATGGGCCAGTGAAGCGATGTCCTCCAAAACTAGAGTGAAGAACAAAAGGACAGCAACTTGTCTGTTCTCCTTCCGCGATCCCCAATGCTGTTCCCCTCTCCCAATTCCCCAATAAAATCTTTAAAAAGAAAAAAGAAAAAAAAAGAACAACAAAAATTAAAATAGCCAGGAATGTATTTGATCTAAAAGAATAATGCTACTTTTACTGAGTAATATAAAGGACTTAAATAAAAAAACAATCTCAATATTATAAAGACATCAATTTTGCCCAAATTTATTCACAAGTTTATTTGATTGTAACGAAAATAAGAGAATTTCTTATAGAATATGACATAATTATATAAGCATTTTCTGGAAGAATTAACAAGGATTAATTAAGACCAGTGGTATGAGAGTGGAAACAGACAGACAGGTACAATCAGGAAGAGCCAAGCAGAGTCCAGCATACGTAAACAATTATTGAAAGATCAAACAGGTATCACATACCAACAGGGAGGGAAGAGTCATTCCATAAATAGTATGATTTCATATATTTAGATCTTCAACTACAGCCTGCCCACCTCCACCCTCACCTTCACACACAGAAGACTCTAATTTCCATAAGAGAGAGGAGATGCTTTTGCCCTGCCAGCACCTATGGCAATGTCCAAAGCTGCTGAGGGTACAGGAACCACCTATGCAAGAGTAAAGTAGAATCACCTTTGAGGAGGGCAGCCTGGTAAATTTTAAATGGGCATTTCTTTTGCTTATCTTCAACCAACACACCAAGAGATGAAATGATCCAATTATATAACAGGAAATTCAACTAGACAAAAATTATAAATATGTGCAATAAACATAAGAAAAGATGTCGAACATCTGAAGAATGATCAACAAAATACAAGTTAAAACAGCTTTTTACCTATCAGACTGGTCAAGATTAGAGATACCAGGTTCAGTCAATTTTACCTTCTTCATAGTCCTTCACTCTGTCCACTTCTCTCCTCTCTCACCTGACTAGTTCATTAGTCCCTACCTGATCTTCCTGTTTCCCCCTTTGCCCCAGGATGCTTATTTAAAAACACAAATCTCACCACTACCCTGCTCTCCTTGCCTATAGGATTACATACCCAAATTCTTAACTCAGCCCACAAGTCCAGTTAGGCTCCAATTCCTACTGTGCTGTGGCCACACTGGATTCCTTGAATGGAATGCAAGCAGGAGACAAACAGATAAAGAAAATAAGTGGGCCGGGTGGTAAGTACCAACCAGACTCAGCACAGGAGGGAGAGTACTAAGGCATGCTGGGGACGGCAGCAGACCAGAGTACACAGGCGCCGTCTCCCCTACAGGTGATGGGTGTCAGGCCTTAGATGTTTTCTAAAAACTACAACTTGGGATTTTAAATATGAAACCTCACTTTAGATGCTAGAAACAAATGAAAATTTAACACTCAGGGGTCAAGACTGTACAGCTCAATCAAACCATGTTTCTGAACCACATGAGATCTATTACTTTGTAACCTCTAGGCTCTGTTCTAGGGTATCAAAGCCTAGACAGTCACTCTTGCGACCTGCAGTTCTTTGGTAGGTTCATTCAGTCATTCATTCACTTTTTATTGGGCTTTATGATATGTGGACACTGGCCTAAGAGGGCTCCTATATGCAGGCTCAGTTCACATTATCACTTTCTCACACAGGCATATGCTTCATTGACTTTGGAGCACTTATCATGGTGACTGCATAATTTGCAATCATATCATCATGACCGTAATTACTACAGCACAGGACTGTAAGTTATGTGAGGACCCTCAGAGTATCTGTTCTCCTAGCACCTGCTGGCCATGTCCAGAGTGGCTTAGGCAAACAGATACCCTCATGCACTGGTGCCTCAAAGGTAAAATGGAGCAAACTCTGTGGTGGGCAGCCTGGCAATTTATCTAAAATACCTTAAATAGGCATTTGTTTTGCTTGAACGACTACACTTCCAGAAATTTAAACTAAAGAGGTAATTCACCAGGTGTGCAAATTTTTATGTCCAAGGCTATGAATTACAACATGTTTACAACAGTTAAAAGCTAGGCACAAATGTTCATCTACCAAATTGGATTACTTGACAATTATGTTTAGAGAAAAGGTGGCTATAAGAAAAATAATCATAATGAAAAAAAATGCAAGATATGAAAATGTGAAATCACATATGCTGTATGACTACAACTGTACTTAAAAAACTACACAAGGGCCGGTCAAGTGGCTCGTTGGTTAAGAGTTGGCTTGGGAGCGCAAGCTTGAGCAGCAGGGCCCTGGTTCGGATTCCACATGGGCCAGAGATGCTGCGTCCTCTATAGCTAAAATGGTGAACAACAGCTCGACCTGGAGCTGGGCTGCCGTGAGTCACCGGTGATGGTGTAGGCTGCAGTGGGCTGCCGTTAAGCTACCGTGAGCAGCCAGCAGCCGGCGTGAGCTGCTGTGAGCCGCCGTCCAATGGCCAGCAACTGATCTGCCTCACCCTTGGGAAGAGTGCAATGATCACAATACCAACATGCGCCAGTGAAGCAACGTCCTCCACAACTAGACTGAAGAACAAAAGGACAGCAACTTGTCTGTTCCCCTTCCCTGATTCCCCAACGCTGTTTCCTCTCCCTATTCCCCTATAAAATCTTTAAAATAAAACCGCCCCCCCCAAAAAACCCCGAAACAAACAAAAAAACAAAAACCACACAAGCCCCAAAGTGACATCCCAAAAAGAGAATGGGAGAAAATACAATCAAAACTTGGTTATTATGCTTGAGTGGTAAGATTTCAGATGAGTTCCCCTTTTATGCCTACTCTTTGCTTAGCACAGCCTGGATGTTCTGTGGGAGAAGTCACAAGATGAACACTAAGTCCAGGAGTAACAGTTCTCCCTATGGAATACACATGTCCACCCTGAACAAAAAGACATTGATTTCATCAACCTCTTACCTTGTAACTACAAGTTTATTCCAGCGCTAACAGACAACTAAAGAGTAGATTTAACAAAAGCAGTTAAGATACCATCTTTTAACTGTCTGGAAAATATAAACCATAACACTCCAAGCCCCTGTATGGACTGGAGGGCAGAGGCTGGGAACCCCATTGTGTCTCAGCTTTTGGAGAGTGGATAACGCCCTATAGTTCTGTTCTGTGTCGAAATATACTAGCAAAGAAAATGTCTATCAAGCTAGGGTCAAAACAAGGGGTGAGGCCCTATGTATCAAGAAGGTCCTTTATCTGCTACATAGATAAAATTCTGCTTCAACTTTCTACACATCTCAAATGTACTGGAGAGCTGTTTACTTGGCAGTTACAGCGTGAGGGAGCCTAAAAGCTCCATGTTAAAAACTACACTCCTGTTTATGAGAACAACAGAAGATACTCAAGAGGAAGAAACACAGTAAAATCTAGTTTTAATTTGTTGGCAACATTTTACCAGTACTGGAAATAAAAATCAGAAAGAAAGGCATATGCTGACAGAAAGAAATTCTACACGTGAATGTTAGCTGGTGGATCCAAGAAGTAAAAAGCCTTGATTTGTGAAAGTGAAGTAAATAAAGTTCAAGGATTATAATAGAAATAAAACTCAACTGCAGAAAAAGTCAAGCAAAGGGTTTGGGAATCCACCTGTAAATATTGAAGTCTACACTGTTACATAGTACTGGGTAATGATCAGTTCTGGTTTGTTATAGGAGACATGAAATATTACTAGTTGACTGTTTCCTTTGCAAGAAATTTAGCAGATCAGGATTACTCACGTGATATCCCTTCGCTGATAGCAACCCTGAAGCAAGCAGGCGATCAGGTCACTGATAAAGTCTACATCATCTCTGTGGAGAGCTGCTTCTAACTCCTGAGGAGGAGGATGAGGAGAGACAGGGGTGAGAGATCAAACACAGAGATTTTTAAATATCCATCTCTACCTCCCTCACCCCCCACCCCTGCAACTGAATGGTCAGTGGAGCAGAAGTGCTTGTCGAGGCTCAACTCTGCCCATCAATTACTGCTAGAAGAGCAACTAGGGTTTAACTTTTTGTTTTTCCATGGGGTTTACTTCTCACATCACTCCTTAGTAAACTCCATTCCTTTTATCTGTATCCTACAAGATATATATATCAATGCTGGCATAATCATTAGAGTTTAACTTACATAAATATGCTGTATTGCTTTCTATTTTAATGGCAAGAGAATAAAAGGTCAAATATGTAATTAGAAAGTATTCTTCATTTACTTAACAGTTTCAACAGGTACAGCATCTGAAAAAGCTTTAAAGAACTACTACATTTTGAAAAAAGCACTGGTGGTTAGCACTTCAGCAGTTTTTATTTTGAGGACACTAATCTACGTACAGGACCGATGACAGAGATTGCTAGAACTGAGATAATCTTATATCATCTGAAGAGAAGTGAGGTAATGTCTATGTTAATGGTTAATGGTCTAATCCTAGGTGAGATGTATTTGCTTTCCTTGGGGTTCAGGGAGATGTGCCAAAGCTTGTTTTAGTACAGAACTCTTAAGAAAGATTAGTTGAAAGGAGCTACCGGGTCAAAAAGTGATAGTGGGGAATTTTAGGAGATCCTATGTTTCTTATCAGTCTTCCATAATAAACTGCTACTTGCTGAGGTGATGGAATATGTTCTAAGTCCTCAACTCTAACGATGCAAACTTTGCCCACATTTTTCAGCGAGCATGCTGACTATCTTCGGTGTGTAAACTATTTTCCAAGGGTCCACTATGCTTATGGTTTGACCAGCTCATAACCAGATCTTTATTTATCCAGATCTACAAATCAAACTTTCAAGGATCTTATTAATGGTTCTGAAAGCACGAGGTGTGCATAAGATGCTATTCCACGACAGTGTATACTGAAGACGACAGTCTGCTTCTACTATAAAAACGGCACATTTCTTTTGTAAAAATTGTTCCATTTATTTTATTTTTAAAAATTCCTAAGTTTGTAACCACTCACTCTAAAAACTTCACAGCATCAAAAAATTGCTAAACATACTAACTGATACAAATAAACAAAATACAAACTCCCTTGAGGTAGTTCAACTGAAAAGGAAGGTGCCTACTGCCTTCAAACCCCAGGTGAATGAAACTCAAAATTCAAAGACAAAGCTCAAGCTTGAAAACACACTGGCCTTAAATACAAATTTGGGAATTATTAATACATCTATAGCAATGGTTCTTATTCTCATATGAGCTTATTAATTTCTCTGGACAGAGTTCTTTTGTACGCTCTAGTTAGTGGTTATCCAGAAAAATAAGAAACTATCAACCACAGATAACAAGGATCTGAACTATAATTAATCAGGATTCATTCTTTCAGTAAATATTTACTGGGCACCCATTCTGTGTTAGATAATACAGTACTTCCTAAGCACTGGGGAGCTTAGTTTAGTTGGGGGAAATAAGATAGTACAAAAATGACAAACAAACAGTAATTAGTCCTATTAGGTACAGAAAAGGTGCTGTAGGTGCTTATGTGAGTTGCAAGAAAAGGATTACTTCTGGTTGCCAGAAGCATGACAGATTTCATGGAAACGGTAGCACCTGAGATGGGAAACTGTGTTTTGACAATGGGGGAGAGGCAGGGCATATCCAGGTGCAGGGGACAACATGAGTAAAGACACCACGAGGATATTAGGTTCAGGTTAACTATTCTGTAGATTGTGTGAGGTAAGTAATGTGAGCTAAGATTGATAGCTGATACTGAGTCTGGCCTTTCTTTGGAAGACAATGGAGATCCACCACAGTTATTTTTATAGGAGAGGCACAGTGAGATTAATCTAACTGCTATGCCTAAGATAAATTCTAGTGAGGTGAGGCAATGTTAAGTACATCAACAGCCCAGGAGAAAAGATTCTGAAGGACTTACTGAATGTGAGACAGCAGGAAAGGAGAAACACGAATTCAAGATCTGACGGAAGTAAATGAGAGGCAAAGGGAAGATCTGAATGGCTCATATTTTAAACCTGATCACTGCAGAAGACTCTCAAGTAAACAGCAATTACAAAACTGCAATTGTAACAGAAGCTGAACACTCAAGCTAAACGGCCCAGGCCATCTGGTCTGATAGGTAACCCAGATTGCTGAGTGCTGGAGGAGGAAGGTAAGTAATCACAGATCATATTATTTCAACTCCCTCAATTTAAAGATAAAGAAACTAGGTCTAGAAAGGTTAACTAACTTCTCCAATTGCACTCAGCAAATCACAGCCAAGTGCAAGCAGGATCACCCAGTCCAGTGATCTTCCCACTGGCTCACGCTGTCTATCCTGGAAAGGTCTGATGGTTTACAGTTACAACCACCACCTCATTACTCCTTTCTCCAAGAGCTCACAGGTACCCTTCTCCCTATGTAGAAAGAAATCGCTTCCCTCCTCCCTTCTGCCAAGCCAGGCTTTAATCCTTTACATGAAAAACTGTTGTCTGCAAATCCTTCCTAGTGAGTTCCACTCTGATGGTTCCTCCAGCCACTAACTCCCTCACTAGTTTACATATTGTTACACATTCCCATTGGTGTTCTGTCCTCTTCCTCGTAAGTGTAAATCAAGAGCACAATGTGATCTTGATTAAAGTGCTGTAGTCTGTACTGATGCTTCCTAGTGTTTATAAAGAACAGAAGTACCAAATTAAACCATGATGCAGCCACATTTGAGGAGATAAAAATTGGACCGGCTTTACCAAGGAGGGGACTGCAACAAGTTTGCCACAGATCAGTGTGGAGGTGTGCCAGGATTTCTAGAAGCCAAAGGATACATGTGGATCACTTCTATTCTGTAGTCAACAATTTAAAACATTAATTTTATAAAACAATCATACTACAGAACAAAATGCAAAATTTACATTATTTTTTTAGCTGAGATTCAAAAAAAAAAGTCACTCATGTAGGAACAAATTCAAGCTATACTACTAATTCCTTTTCTTTTCTACCTCCTGCCTCCCACCCCCAGTCAGCCTCTTCTGGCTTAGCAGGTAGGAGGAAACAATTGATGAGGACGTTTCACTTTCACCAGAGTCAAGTTCTAGTTGTTCAGTTTCTACCTATAAGACTGTCTCCTCTGAGGAGCAAATGTTGTATTGGGTTGTCGGAAAAGTCATGACGTAGTTTCTTTTTTTTTTTTAGATTTTATTTGGGAATTGGGGGAGGGGAACAGACAAGTTGCTGTCCTTTTGTTCTTCGGTCTAGTTGACCCTGCTTCACTGACCCATGTTGGCATTATTATTGCACTTTTCCTGGGTGAGGCAGTTGCTCGCCGGCCATTGGATGGCGGTTCACAGCGGCTCAGGGCAGCTTGCGAAAGCTCACGCCTGCTGCCTGCCAGCCCCACTGCAGCCAATGCCGTTGTCAGTGACTCACGGCAGCCCAGCTTCAGGTCGAGCTGTTGTTCACCATTTTAGCTGTAGAGGGCGCAGCGTCACTGGCCCTCATGTGGGATCTGAACCAGGGCGTTGATGCTCAGAGCTGGTGTTCCAAGCCAACTCCTAACCAACGTGCCACTCGGCCGGCCTCATGACGTATTTTTTTCTGTTTTTTTTTTTTTGTTGTTGTAAAAATGCGTCATGACTGACTTTTCCGACAACCCAATAGCAGTGTCACTGAATGCCCTTCTTTTCTGTTCCTTACAAAAGAACAAATTCATGTTCCTTTCATTCACCTCCTCTTCCATAAGCTGCGTCTGGGAAAGGAACACTTCCTGTTTTCTTCTCTCGGGCCTTACCTACCTATAACATTAGCAGAGAAATTAGTAAAGAGGTGGTCAAATTAACTAAAAACAAAACAATTATATACATATACATACATGTATATATATATTCTCCTGACATGCCGGACAATAGAGATCCAAAGGTGAATAACAAAGTCTCAGTACATTTATGGACCGGGGGCAGAGAACATGAAGAGACATTTCTCTAAAGAGGACACACAGATGGCCAACAGGCATATGAAAAAATGCTCAACCTCACTGATAATAAGAGAAATGCAAATAAAAACCACAATGAGATACCACCTCATTCAGGTCAGAATGGCTATCATCAATAAATCAACAAACAAGTGCTGGCGAGGTTGTGGAGAAAAGGGAACCCTGGTGCACTGCTGGTGGGACTGCAGATTGGTGCAGCCACTATGGAAATCAGTATGGAGGTATCTCAAAAAACTGGAAATGGAACTACCATATGACCCAGCAATTTCACTCTTAGGTATCTATCCAGAGAAATCCAAAACGCTAATTTTGAAAAAATATATGCACCCCTATGTTTATTGCAGTACTATTCACAATAGCCAAAACATGAAAACAACTGAAATGCCCATGGGTAGACAACTGGATTAAGAAACTGTGGTTCATTTATACAATGGAGTATTACTCGGCTTTAAAGAAGAATGAAATCTTACCATCTGCAATGATATGAATGGACCTAGAGACAATTACGTTAAGTGAAATAAGTCAGCCCGAGAAAGACAAGTACCATATGATTTCATTTATATGTGGAATCTAAAAAACTGAATTAAATGAGCAAACTAGTCAGAAAAGTCTCAGAGATATAGAGAAAAAACTGAGGGTTACTAGATGGGAGGAGGGTGGGGGATGAGGGAGAAGGTGAGGGGATTAGAAAGCACAAATTGGTAACCACAAGATTGCCACGGGGATACGAGAGACAGTTTGGGAAATATAATCAATAAAGGTTTTGTAGGGTATCCGATGGACCCTTATCTTATTAGGGAGACCACTTCATGGACGGTGTGGATGCCTGACCTCTGCAGTGTATGCCTGAAGCTGAAGCTGAATAATACTGAATGTCAACTATAATTTAATATTAGGTCATTGGGAAAGTCATGACATATTTTTCTATGTTTTTCGTTGCAAAAACGCATCATGACTTTCCCGACGACCCAATATACATATAGTCACAGGACGTGGAGTACCGCAAAGGGAATGAGCCAATGGAATTGTAACAGCTATGTAAGATGTCAGAGGGGTAGTAGATTGGGGGAGGGGGTTATCACTTTAGGAGGGGTGTAAATGTCTATTACCGTGTTTTGTACACCTGAAACTAATTAAAAAATAAAAAGATAAAATATTTTCAACTTGATAGGACAGAATTATGAGACAGTGTAATAAATGCTATATTAAATATACAGAATGATATGGGAAAACCAGAGAAACTGAGGATTGTGGAATAAGACTTTGGCCAGGGAGGTGAGATTTGCATGGGGCCTCCTCGGGGAGACTTTTACCTGGCAGGTGCACAGTAAGGAAGAATATGTGAAACTTTATGGCATGTTTGAGAATTACCAATTGCTCTCCCAAAAGAGGAGATGGTCATTAGAGAATGGTAGACAGGACAAGCTTATTCCTTGACGATCTTCTCTGAAAACCACACTAAAGAGTGTGGATTTTACTTCCATAGGCAATCAAGTCTGAAGGACAGTAAAATAATCAGATCTCTGTTTCAGAAAAGTGACTCTGAGAGCCGTACAGTTCGATAGGCATCACGGCTCTGAGGGCGGTACGGTTCTATGGGTGGCACGGCTCTGAGGGCAGCTCAGTTCTATGGGCCGCACGGCTCTGAGGGCTGTATGCAGAATTATGGGGGTGGGGGCCAGAGGTGGGGCCATGTGGCAGCCTCAGCAGTGCCTGGAAGCCTGCTGGAAGCATGGCACCTCAGGCCTCACAACAAACTTACTGAAACCAGACCCTGCATTTTAACAAGAGCCAAGATTCGCATGCATATGTATTATAGTTAGGAAGGTGCTCCTCTAGAAGATAAAAGAGGATGCAGGAAAGAAAGCAACATCTGTGGGAACATAGAAGGGAGGGATGTGAGAACATGTGGAAGATGAATGCTGGTCTAATGACTTGAAGACATAAAAATAATGACTAACAGAAATGAAATAATGCCACAGGCCTAAGATGCTCTAAAATATGAGAGAACTCTCAGAAATCAACTTCATTTCTGACATAAGGACTCTGGATTAAATCCTTACATTGTATCCCCAAACATACTGAAATTATAATCTCAAGAACAGCCAAAGCCCCTTGTTTATCTAAAAACACTAGCATTAATGTGTAATTATAACCAAATCATGCAGTTGAAGTTTGGTTATCACTATGGGTAAAATTTACAGTTCCTGCCTCTAGTTCTGAAACCTACTGAAATATATTGAGGAATTCAATGTAATCCAGATATACAGGTAAACCACTAAACAATCTAAATATAAGATTAGTTGTCGGGCCGGCTAAGTGGTTCAGTTGGTTAAGAGTGTGAGTTCTGAGCAACAGAGTCGCCGGTTCAATTCCCACATGGGCCAGTGAGCAGTGCCTGAGCTGAGCTGCCGCTGAGATGGTGAGGGTGCGTGCTCTTAGCAGCAAGGTTGCTGATTGCCTCCATGGGATGGTGGGCTGTGGCCCACCCCCCACCCCCCACCCCACAACTAAGATTGAATACAGCACCTTAGCTGAGCAGCCGCGAGCTGCCCAACATGGTTCAGTGTGCAATAAGGTTATTGGTTCGACTCTCGCATGGGATGGTGGGCCTTGCCCACCTGCAACTAAGATTGAAAGCGGCTACTGGACTTGGAGCTGATGGGTCCTAGAAAAACACGTTTCCCTTCCCCAATTAAAAAAAAAAAAAGATTAGTTGTCATTGGTAAGAAAAGCAGGTCATTTGCTTCTTACAGAAGAATGCCATTTCTACCAATAAATCTTTTTAAAAACCAGTAAGAATGTGAGGACATATCATAAAATTTCTGGTTAAAGTGTTCTCCAAACAATATCAACTGCCGGTATCTTTTTATTATAGTCATCAAGTTGAATTACAGACAAGTGGAGCGAAGCAAGACATTCAATGACAAAATAAAAACTAAAACCTACCAAGGTGAAGAGTGACATGGCCAAAGATAATAAAATGTCCTTAAATCCACATTTTACTTACATGTAAATAATGAATTTTCAAGTCTGAAATTACTAACACTTTGTTAACCCGTGGTAGTTGGCAGAAATCAAAATTAGTAAACCAACTGTATATAAAAAGTCTTTTAAAGTCTAAGAACTGTTTATCTTAAAATACATGCCTAATAGCTGAATTATTAATTTGCATAGCAAATCTATATTTTCCTCAATAAATCTAAGATAACATTTTACTCTGTATCCGGATTTTTTAAAATTCCCATGAGTTCTGGGAGGCAGAAGACTGGATGGGAGAGCAGCATCAATACTGATGATGTTCTAGTTCTGTTATCACCTATAAATGAATGAAGTGGAAACATCCACAGGCCAATGATGAACATGTCTTATGAAGCAAGAGTTACGACTAACAAAATCTGTGAATCTAAGGTTTAAAAAATGACAGAAAAAGCTGTTGCACTACCTTTCATGCCTACACCTCAGTACTGAGGCTTTGTTAGCGACTCAACCACAGTTTTCTTAATATTATCATTAGAAACTGGGGACTAACATCCCTATCTTAATTTGAAAAAGATACTATAAATAATCTTGTTCTATCCAATTGTGGTGGACAGGCTAAATGGGATTGGTAAGAATTTCTCCCCAGTGAACCTGGGCATGCTTTTCCTAGCACAACAGCAACTAGAGAAGGTTTTACATAGAAGGGTAGAATATCAGGGGTGTTGGATGGACTCTTCCAAGTAGAACTGAGTGGGCTTTGTCTCTCAAATGACACAAGTAGTGAGAGGAAGTCTGGGTCATTTATAAATATAATTCAACCACTTGCCCTTACCTACCATTTTACTGATGGAATACAGAAACTCATATATCAGTAAGAAAATGGGTCTCAAAATATAAAACTGCTTTTAAAATGTATTTCTACAATATTATGCTTCATAAATCAGAAGCTACTTAGATAACCCCACCAAAAAATATGCAGGCCCATGGTAACTTGTGAGGTGACAAAGTTATCAGTGAACTTCTCCCCTCTAGCTCAGCAGAACTTAAAATGCAGAATCAATGAAGATTAGAATGAAGAATAGGTGATGAAACCCCTAGAGAGCAAAGCTTTTTCTCTTTCCCTTTAGTAACTGTTAACCCCAGCAGTCTGTATCGAATGGATAAACCAAGGCACACTAAGACGGGCCTCCCACCACCCTATGGTGAAATACAGATTAGGAACGTTATATAAACACGGAAAAGAAAAGAAACAGGAAAGCAATTTTAATCCTGCTGAACAAAAGAATTTTGTTGAATTTAAAATTTTCCACTTTAATGGGTACAGAGCCAGATTTGCAAGATGAAAAATTTCTGGAGCAGTTTCACAACAATGTGAATATATGTTCCACTACTGAATTATGACCTTAAAAAGGTTTAGGATGGTAAATTTTATGTGTTTTTTTACCACAATTTACCAAAACAAAACAAAAAACCCCCCTCACATTAAAAGTATCTATCTCCAAGGGTTGTTGTAATACTTAAACGAGGCCACTTTTTATAAAAGCCACCCGAGCCTGGAACACATAATGCTCTCTAACACATTAATATTACAGTTATTTCATCTTCCTCCTCACAATGATAAGTGTGTGGGGAAAAAGTAACGACTGAAGAGATAGAAAGTGGTTTTCTCAAAATTTGGAGGTTTCTGAGCAACAGAAATCCATATTCTTTTAATACATGGCCTACCATGTTCATGAGCCAAAAAGAAAACTATCTCCCAAGAACTTATTTGGAAATCTAGAGCTTAAGTCTTAGACTAAGGCAATACGGAATACCCTTCTAAAAAAGCCCCACCCCCACCTTTACTCCTTACTTTTCTCTCCTCCCCTTTTGTATTTCCTTTTCACAGTAAGCATTGAACTGTGAGCACAGCAATCTGAACTTTGCCAAGAAGCTCTCTGAGACAGAAGGGGGTGGGGCAGAAAAAATCAGCAAACCAGCACTGAGAAGGGAGACCTGATCCTCTGGCTGTTCTGCAACTTCAGAGAGTAGCTGGAGGGAGTAACAGGATTTGCCCTCTGCAGCTGGCGTCACAGCTCATTAGAGACAAGTCTGTTTAACATCGATCCACCTCCTCCACCCTCCAGAACAAGCAATGACTGCTGGGAAAAGAACTCAGGTCTGAGCACGGGGAACAACTCCAAGTTCTCACAGGAGAGCGGACATGCATGGAGGGATGGGCCTTTAGTATATGTATGTCTTGAAAAAAAATTTGCAATACTTCACTTTAAAAATTCTCGCCTGCCTAATAAACAAAGATATAGTTTCCAGACTGAAGACAGTCAAATGACACAGACAGGATATTACTAATTTCTTTCATGTATAACCACCACCCACTTTAACACCTTTTCTTAAATTTAACATTACAAGTACTTATTGTTTGACAGGCTCCTAATCCCTGCGGAAATTTTCTTTACCTTTTGCTAAACATGATGCTAAAGAGAGAGAAACTTTCTTTTCTTCAACTTCCAAGTAAGAATCAAGATCATAGATTTGCACTACTGCCATTCAGGCACAGTAATTCCTTTGAATATACTAAAGGGGGAGGGTTGGCAAAAAGGCCTAAAGAAGGTCATATATGTTGTATTTGCTTTTAGAAGCTTACAAATCTTAATTTACACAAGGACCAACTGCCATGTAGCAAATGTCTCATCAGAGATTGGGGCTTCTGTACGGGACCCAGACCCTCGCTCACATGACACAAAGGAGATGCAAAGCAGGCCCTCCTGAAGGATCATCCCAGCTGCTATCCCAGAGAATGCCTGGAGTGGGCTTGGAATACATGAAGAAATAAGCACACTAGCTTCCAGAAGGCACCACTGACTTCGGCAGCTGACGCTTTCTAACTTGGTATAAATTAATTTAGTCCCAAAGGCCTGCCCCATGCCAATTTAGACTGTAAAGTATAAATCAGCTCGAGTGGGTATAATGGTGGGAGATGTTCTGTTGGCCAAGCCATTTATCCCAGGAGTCCCCAAAGGCAGCAGGTCTGTACTGCTTCTGTGCCACAACCACACCATTCCTTTCAGCCTGGAGCCACCAAACAGCTGTCATGCGCTGTAATGTTGGCTAAGAACAGAAAGGAAACCAAGATAGCTCCTCCCCTCATACAGGACTGCTACCCTAAAATATCAGGTTGCCTGGGAAATACTAATTATACCAATAAATGCAAAACTCTAGCAGAAAATGATTTTCTGGAAAGGTCTCAATTACCCAGAAGTTTCATTGATCTTCTCCAAGAAAATGCCTGTGGTATATAACAATTTCTGAGCACTGAAAAAGTTGGAAAACTTCCCAACATGTTCTATGAAGCCAGTACTGGACAAGCATGGCCATGCAAAGAAATCTGGAAAAGCAGGTTCCTGGCAGACCATGCTCGGCCTCAGACACTAGGTCACATAGTCTAGACTTCATCACTTAGGTCTGGGTTTTCCAGTTAGGGTATGTGTGTTCTGCAGTGTATGGCTGGAATATAGGAAACCACAAGGTAAAAACAGCACGGCTTCCTAGAGTGTTAGTTTTACTTCAATTTTTTTGTTGTCATTGTTGTTGCTTGGGAAGATATTAACTTGATCATTTCCATAAATTTAAAAAATAAAACAGGAAGCTTCATCAGATCACTTATGTTTGGAGTTCCTTCAGACTCTCATGCTATTAGAGGTTATCCAGTCTTCATTCTCTGCCATCAGGAACTCACTACTAGATTAGTTGGAAATTATTTAAGGTACTGGGGAGCCACTGAAGAACAGGAATGTTTTTGAACAGGGAAAGAAAGAATAATCAAATGAAAGTTAATCTGGACATGGTTTACAGGATACATTGTTAGAGACACAGATTGGAGAGTGAGAAGATACCTGATCTAGTCCAAGGAAGAAGTGATGGGGTCAATCTTAGAATGATGATAGTAGAAATGAGAAGGATGAGATGAAAGGAGAATTTCAGAAGCAGAGTGAGCAAGATTTTGCAACTAACTGTATGTGTTAAGAAAATAAAGGACATTTTAGGTAACAATTCTGTCTTCCCCCCCAAAAGATTATAGTATTTAATTGATAATCAGAAATAAGAATGACAAAGGTTGAATGGAGGTTAGATGGGGGAGGGGTAGAGACAATAAAGACTTGATGCTTGAAATAAGGTCCTAAATGTTTAAAGTGGGAAGTAATTTTGCAAGGTCCCAAATCCTGTTGTTCTTATCTCATTATGTCCTGGTCTGCTGTGTGAGAATGACAAAAATGTACACGCACAAATTTCATACATAACTTGGATGTGTTTTGGGGTGTGGGGGGGTCCTTCTGATTAATCAATTCAGTCGGTTCACCATATTATGGACATGTGACATTGGGATCGTCACACAAGTGGAAAGGCACCCCTGGCATCTGAAGACAATATGCCAGGCTCTATGTTAAGTACTGGGGAGAATAAGAACCCTACTTTCAAGTAGCATAAGATGTAAAATGGAGTATAGGCAAAAAATAACAGTAATTTCAATTCAATGTGATGATTAGCACAGCAGAGAACAGTCCAAATGCTGCTGTGGGAATCAGCAAAGGCTAAAAGATGAGGAGGACTTGGCCAGTACACAGGGAGCCTGTGAGAGCAAAGCCTTGGGAAATGCAGGTTACCTCTAAGAATGAAATGTGAAAAATGAGAACTAAATGACCTGTGCCCAAACCCCTGATACTGCCCAGTGCCTCCACAGGAGAATCGAATGTTCAGAGAAACACAAAAGAAATTAGCCACTGGGAACAACAGTCTAACAGATGAAAGTATGTGTCAAGATTTTCAGAAATGCCAGAAATCCAATCAAGAGAAGAAATCTGGAAAGGCAGACAAAGTAGGAATGACTAGGGTGTGGTTATAGCTAAGAAAATGTTATCACTCACTGAAAAGAGAATGTTATAACTACAAAGGGATACATTTTCTATAATGGGAAAGTTGTCCCAAGGTAAAGAGTTGGGTGTGTGTATCCAGACCTGTCCTGAGGGACAGACTGACACTTTGTTGTGGGCAGGAATATTTCATCAGGTCTGGAGAAATGATCCCCTCGAGACTAACTCTCTGCTCCTTGATTAGTAAGTGGGTCTTGGGATTAGGAAGGTGGTGTGTGTGAAATGGCAGGTCTGAATATAATGACGATGGAATGACCTACCAAATTTTAAATAAATAAAATGTCTTTCTGAGACTGTGGGCCTAATGATGTCATTAAGTTTTTAATCTTACAAAAGCTGAGGACCAGAACTGCTCATCTGAAAGCACTAACTATACAGCAAGATACAGATGAAATAGGAATGAGCACACAGATTAGCTTAGTGAGGGAATACCTACCTTAGAAGTGTAACTGGCAAACCAACAGGCATGATTTTGTTGCGTTGAGGGAAAGATTTTTCAGCAATTCTCAAACAACAGAGTTCTCTTGAATGGAAATACTTGTTACAAGACACTCACTCAAATGTTTTATTTTTAGATAACAGAAATTAGGGAAGAGACAACTGCCTGAAATAAATCTCCATCAATGCCAGTTTTAGATGTTATAGATGTCATTTGATTGAATCCATTTCACAAGGAGGCAAAAAAGCATTTTACAATGATTTGATAATTGCTTTAGGGGTGTGCTATCAATCATAAGTATTGGGTGTCATTCTAGTAATCACTGTAAATAGAAATATATGTATTTTTGTTGTAATGATCATGAATATACACTTACTGAAAAACCCAACTATACTACTATATTAAATGAACATACTTGTGACTTGGGATAAATTTTCAGAAAACAGCATCAATAGCAGATGCAAAACCTTAAGACAGAAGTGATGTTGAAGTTTTTCAGGAAGGGTTGTAGTGAAGATTAAGAAATTATTTCTGGGGCCGGCCAAGTGGCGCGACGGTTGGGAACTGGCTTGGGACGCCAGAAGGCCCCGGTTCGGATCCCACATATGAGGGCCAGTGAGACTGCCCTCCACAGCTAAGATGCTGAACAACAGCTCACCCTGGAGCTGGGCTGCCGTGAGTCGCCGGCGACGGCGTAGGCTGCAGCCCCTGTGGCAGTGGGTTGCCATGGGCTACCGTGCGTAGCCAGCAGCCAGCGTGAGCGGCCAGCAGCCGCAGTGAGCGGCCGTCCAGAAGCCAGCGACTGATGTGCCTCGCCCAGGAAGAGCGCAATGATGGTGCCAACTTGGGCCAGTGAAGCAACGTCCTCCACAACTAGACTGAAGAACAAAACGACAGCAACTTGTCTGTTCCCATTCCCCCAATTCCCCAGCACTGTTCCCATCCCTCCAATTCCCCAATAAAAATCTTAAAAAAAGAAAAAAGAAATTACTTCTGGAGGGCCAGCCGAGTGGCACTTTGGTTAAGAGTTGGCTTGGGACGCCAGCTCTGAGCAGCAGGACCCCGGTTCGGATCCCACATTAGGGCCAGTGACGCTGTGCCTTCTACAGCTAAGATGGTGAACAATAGCTTGACCTGGAGCTGGGCTGCCATGAGTCACTGGTAATGGCGTAGGCTGCAGTGGGGCTGGCCGGCAGCGGGCGTGAGGTTCCATGAGCTGCCGTTAGCTGCCGTCCAATGGCTGGCAAGCGACTGCCTCAGCCGGGAAAAGCGCAATGATAATACCAACATGGGCCAGTGAAGCGACATCCTCCACAACTAGACTGAAGAACAAAAAAAAGGACAGCAACTTGTCTGTTCCCCTCCCCCAACTCCCCAATAAAATTAAAAAAAAAAAAGAAAAAGAAAAAGAAAAGAAATTATTTCTGGAAATAAAAACTGGGAAAAAACCAATTATTTCTAAATGTAAAAATTGAAATGTTTATGTAAAAATCACTAAAATATATTTTCCAAATAGAAATTTGTATTTTATCTCTGTCATTAAAAGTCAATACCTGCAGAAAGTTTTCTTGAATCATCTCATTGGGAAGATGGGGTACTGCCTAAATTTAAGCCTATGTGGAAAGTAACATAGTAGTAGTAGTTGTAGTAGCAGCAGCAGTAGTAGTAGCAGTAGCAGCAGCAGCAGCATTAGCAGTAGTAATAACATGTAAAAGTTTTCATTAACTCATGCTCTTTCCACTTTACCAAAGGAAGTGGTAAAGGAAGAGGGCATAAAAGTCTGGAAAGGAGAAAAGGTATAGAGAATAATATTTTACAATGAACTTGTTTCTTCTAAAATGTAGCCTAAATGCGTTCAAAATATTCTTTATTCAACTTCCAAACAGATAGGAATCACTACCTACACCCCACCCTTTTACCTCCCCCCATCCAATATCCCATTATCCTTTTCTGGTTCACTAGGCCCCAGTCTAGAAGGCATCTTTATAATCTCCAGATCTCTCCTTTCTATTGTTTTCCCTTTCATCCTCCTTCATCTTCCACATAAAAATTGCACTGTTTTCTGATCAAGTTGACTAGTAAAACAAGTAATCCAACATTTTCCAATTAGATTTTTATCAACATCTGCAGTGGGAAATGTCAACTTCATATAAGGAAGGAGTTGAAAGATAAGAAAAAAACTGGTGAGGGTCTTTGGTATTTAAGTAGAAGACTTGGATTTGAGTAAAGAATCTGATGCAAACAACTTGGAAGATAGAGGAGTGATATATAGGTAGAAGAAGATAGATTATGGATATGAAAAGAAAGAACAAAACCAAAAATAAGAGTTACCAGGTTGTAATAAAATCATTACATATATACTTTGTAGAATATTGCAATATTTTGATGGTATTATATATAGAAGAGACTGATATCTCTAGGACAGGCCAGAACATTAAAAAACTTTTGGAAAGCACTGGTTCATATATCCACACAGGACTTTTATTCTGTGGCAGTAGGCCCTATACAAAGGCCTTCCCAGACCATGGGGTCACTAAGGATTTTGCGCGGGCTTCAGACAAAGACATTCCTGGACTGTATGGTCAGCAAGACTTCCGTTTTTAGTATTTCCAAATTCCTACCTTACCCAGGAGCCAGTCAGGAACTGGCACAATGGCCACATGTTCTAATAATAAATCTTAGCTGCCAACCTGAAAACTTCAGGGTATACAGCCCCGAGTCCTGCCCAGGTCCGGGTTCAGCCTCTGGATGTGAATCTGCTGAGCCAGTACCATGGCAGTACATGGCATTAACAAAAGTTGCTTCCCACACCTTGGTGTCCTGTCTCTCTGCCTGGGTTCCCCGCAACGTAACTGGGGGCTCATCCGGGATACGGAGACTGCGATATTTTCGCATCCCTTGTCCCCGAGGTCCGGCTCCCCTGGATGAGAGGGGACACACACTCTACTTGGCGCCAGCGGACCCTTGTCCGTCAGTGGGGACGTCTCCCCTGCCGGCCACGGGGGACCAACCTGGGAGCACAAAGGAACCCTGAGGGCTACGGGAACCAACTTCGGAGTGCCGCCCGACCAGGCAGGTCAGGTCCCTTGGCAGCCTGTCCATCAGCAGACAGAAGGGGAGACTGATCACCTCCTGGAGTCACCCAAGTATCTCAGTTTCTGAGAGAAACCGTGACTCCCAGGAACAGGGCAGCAGGCGGAGAATAAATGTGTTTGAGTCTGTGTGAATGAGACGCAGCCTGCCTGAGAAGCGAGTGTGGAGTCCTGATCCGCGGGTCCATGGTGCACCTCATATGGCTTAGTGTGGTATCGCTAAATTGTCTTGTACAGTTTAGTAATCTGAGTCAGGGGCTTATTATACTGACCCACCAATTGCTAAGAGGCACCTGAAATATTCTCGCGAGGGGAGCGGCTGGAGAGGGACTAAGCTAATCTGAGTGTGTGTCGCGCCGATTTTGGGTGGTTGCCATGGGTGGGCGACAGAGTACTCAGACTCTGTTAGGATGTATGTTAAAATTTTTTAAGAAGGGATTCTCGGGGGATTATGGCACTGAGATGACACCCAAAAGCTCCGTACCTTCTGTAAGATTGATTGGCCGTCATTCGGTGTCGAATGGCCAGCGGAGGGAAGCTTAGACAGAGACCTCATTAGGAAAGTTCACCTCGTTGTTACCGGCAGCCCCGGTCACCCTGATCAGTTCCCTTATATTGACTCATAGGAGGCTATTGCACATACCCAACCCCCTTGGTTGAAGTCCTGTTTGGAAAATCAGAGAATTCTTCTGGCACAAGCTATAATCCCTTCACGCCTAAGGAAAAAACAGAAGGACAAAAGCCCATTCTGCCTTCAGACCCGGAGGAAATCCCACCTCCTTATTCGCCTATTTACCCACTCCTTCAGCGAGCCTCCAAGCCACTAGCCCAGCCTCCAGCACCGCCCTCACTAGCTCCACTTCCTGCGCCCACCACGCCAGCCCTGCCTCCAATACCGCCCTCACTGCCTCCACCTCCTCCACCCACCACTCCTTTCCCAGAGTTTTTTGCCATGCCTCCGCCTCCAGTCAAGCGGCTTCAGATGAAGGGCTCTAAGACTGGCGCTCTCCAGTTCCCCCTACGGGAAACCAGAGGCCCCATCTACTATGATCAGGAAGGCCAGATTCAGGGAGGCCATCGCATGTTTGTGTACCAGCCTTTGTCAACCACTGATCTCTTAAATTGGAAAAATCATATCCCATCATTTACAGAAAAACCTCAGACTCTGACTGACCTCCTTCAGTCAATCATTCAAACGCATCGGCCCACCTTGGCTGTTTGTCGCCAGCTCCTCCTAACTCTCTTACAAACTGAGGAACACCGGCGAGTCACCCAGGGAGCTATAAAATGGCTGGGGGAACATGCCCCACCGGGGACGTTAAACATTCAAGTGTATGCCCAGAACCATTTCCCTGAGGAGGACCCCCCAGTGGGACCCCAATGATGACCGGGACTTCCAGATGCTGCGAACGGTACCAAGAAGCCCTTATAGGAGGCCTAAAGGATGGTAGCAAAAAACACATCAATATGAACAATATCTCTGAAGTCCTCTGGGCCAGAGGAGAGCCCAAGCCAATTTTATGAAAGACTCTGTGAGACATTTCGTCTCTACTCTCTTTGACCCCAAGACTGTTGAGAATCAGTGGATGGTCAATGCTTCTTTCCTCAGGCAGTCCCAGGGTGACATCTGGCAGAAACTTCAGAAACTGGATGGATTTGCTGGCATGAATATCAGCCAGCTCCTCGAAGTGGCGACAAAAGTCTATGTCAACCGTGACCAGGAGGCTTGTCGAGAGGCAGATCGGAAGATGAAGAAAAAGGTGGACTTGCTGGCTGCTGCACTTGTCGAAAGGGCTGGGACCCCAGGACAAAACGCCATCCCAAACCTGGGACTACCCCAGCGAGGGTGACATTAAGGGGGGCCACACTCTATGAAGCCAAGGCTGGGACATGACCAATGTGCTTACTGCCACCAAAGTGGCCACTGGAAAAATGAATGTCCTCAGCTGTTGGGGAGGATGCCAACAGGTCCGAGTCCCCGAAGGCCAGGTCGAGTCACTCACGGCCATTACCAGCCGCCCCAACAGATGCCAGGCCCTTCTGGAGACAACTTCATTGGACTTGCTGACATGGAAGAATACGGGGAAGAGTAGCCCAGACTGGGCTCCATCCAGCTAGGCCCCCTGGTGCCTATGGTCCGAATGTTAATTGGGGGCCAACCCACTGACTTTATGGTTGACACAGGCACTGAACATTCTGTTGTAATACAGCCCACAGGCCCTTTCTCCCAAAATCAGGTCACCATCACGGATGCCATGGAAAGACGAGTCCGTCAGCCCTTTTTATAACCTCGACAATGCACCCTAGGAGGCCGAGAAATGACTCATCAGTTCCTCTACCTGCCAGACTTCCCTGTAGCATCACTGGGGAGAGATCTACTAGGAAAACTGCAGGTTCAAATCACCTTTAACCACAGTGGCAATGCTGAGCTAACATTACGCAAATCAGGGGCTAAGATTATATCCCTCACCATACCTCGGGAGGAAGAATGGCGGCTCTTTGGTGTTGTAGAAGAGGTCCAAGAGGGACCCAAACTCCCCTTCTCAATACCAGGAGTTTGGGCAGAAGACAACCCACCGGGCCTGGCACGACATGGAGCCCCAGTAGTTGTAGAGCTTAAACCTGGGGCAGAACCAGTACGCCACAAGCAGTATTACATTCCCCACAATGCACGAGTTGGCATCCAAAAACATCTGGACAGACTCCTAAAATATGGGATTCTTCGACCCAGTCAGTCACCTTGGAACACACCTCTGGTTCCAGTCCAAAAGCCGGGAACTGAGGACTACTGTCCAGTGCAGGACCTGAGAGCAGTAAACCAAGCAATGGTTACTTTACACCCAGTTGTCCCCAATCCATATACTCTTCTGAGCCTCATCCCAGCTGAAGCAACCCACTTCACCTGCCTAGACCTCAAGGACACCTTCTTCTGTATTCATCTGGCCCCGCAGAGCCAGCCACTCTTCGCCTTCCAGTGGGAAAACCCTGAAAATGGGGACAAAGGACCGCTAACATGGACAAGGCTACCACAGGGCTTCAAGAACTCCCCAACCATTTTCGGGGCCACCTTGGCTTTGGACCTAAAGCCCTTTTCCAGCCAGTCAAACTGGTTGTGTACTGCTCCAATATGTAGACGACCTCTTACTGGCCGGGAAGAGCTACGATGACTGCATGCAGGGTACATATCACATCCTTAAACTTTTGTGGGAAACTGGCTACAAGGTCTCCAAGAAAAAGGCTCAGATATGCCAAGACAGGGTCAAATACCTTGGTTTCCACCTGTCACAAGGACAATGCCAGCTCGGCCCAGAATGGAAGCAGGCCGTGTCCATCCCAGTCCCCACTACTTCGAAACAGGTTCGCGAATTCTTAGGGGCGGCAGGCTTCTGTAGGATCTGGATCCCCAACTTCTCTACTATAGCCAAACACCTTTATGAAGCCACAAAGGGGGATGAACGTGATCCTTTTCTATAGGAGTCTCCACAACAGAAAGCTTTTAATGAGCTTAAACGGGCTCTCCTTCATGCTCCTGGCCTAGGACTCCCGGACACCACCAAGCCTTTCTTCTTCTACGTACATAAACGCACGGGAACGGCAGTCCTTACCCAACTGCTAGGGGATTGGCACCGGCCAGTAGCCTACCTCTCAAAACAACTTGACTCAGTGGCATTAGGATGGCCACCCTGCCTGAGGGCACTCGCAGCAACGGTCCTCCTCGTGTCTGAAGCTGACAAGCTGACCCTGGGTCAGGAATTAACTGTCCAGGCTCCACACTCAGCTCGAGCCCAGTTAGATAATAAGGGACACTATTGGCTTACCAACTCCTGGATTGCCAAGTACCAAGGGCTATTATGTGAAAACCCACGAGTCCGCCTTGAACTTAAACCCAGCCACTTTACTGCCTGTAGGGCCTGGGCCCCCAGACCATGACTGCATCGAAGTCATGGACGAAGTGTTCTCCAGTACGCTGGACCTGACTGACCAACCTCTTACAGACCCGGATGTAGAATGCTACACTGATGGTAGAAGCTACATCCAGGGAAACAGACGGTTGGCTGGATATGCTGTGGTAACTCTACACACCATCATTGAAGCGAAACCCCTCCCAAAGGGGACCTCGGCACAAAAGGCAGAGCTCATTGCCCTGACTCGGGCCCTTCAACTGGCAGCTGGGGTAAGAGCCAATATTTATACCGACTCTAAGTAGGCCTTCACTACCCTCCATGTTCTTGGGGCTTTATACAAAGAAAAGGGATTGATCAATTCGAAGGGAACGAAATTAAATATGGACGAGAGATTCTAGATCTCCTAGAAGCAGTATGGCCACCCAAAAGGGTGGCAGTCATACACTGCAGGGGCCACCAAAAGGGCGACACCATCGCAGCCTGGGGAAATCGCAAGGCGGACCAAGCAGCCAAGTTTGCTGCAGCCAAAGAAACCCTCAAACCTTCAACGTTAACAGCCTCCCTCTTTCCCAGCTCTTTAGCCAAATGGGATCCCAAATATTCCCACCAAGAAGAGGCCTAGTTCAAGGCTGAAGGGGGAAGCCGTCTGCATAACGGATGGTGGAAATTTCGAGACAGCCGCATTGTCATACCAGAAACCCTAGCCCCAGCTTTTGTCAAACAGTTTCACCAAAGGACCCACTTTGGTCAGAATGCCCTAGAATTGACTCTCAATAGGTACTTCTATGTACCCCGACTCTCCAGTATCTCACGAATAGTCTGTGAGCAATGCCTTGTTTGTGCTCGCAACAACCCATATTAAATAGGACCAGTCCTACCCCGAGGAGTCCAACATACTGGCGGCGCCCCATTTGAAGACCTCACAATAGATTTCAATGAGATGCCACACTCCAGGAGTCTTAGATACCTCTTAGTGTTTGTATGCACCTACTCGGGGTGGGTGGAAGACTTCCCCACCCGGACAGAAAAGGCAAGTGAAGTCGCCAGGCTATTGCTACAGGACATAATACCTCACTTTGGGCTGCCACTCTCAATAGGCTCTGACAATGGTCCGCCTTTATAGCCGAAGTAATCCAGCTCCTAGCCAAGCTCCTCTGCATCACTTGGAAGCTACATACTGCCTACCGCCCACAGAGCTCAGGACAAGTAAAACGCATGAATCGGACCCTGAAGTCCCATCTGAAGAAACTGTGCCAAGAGACACACCTCCATTGGGACAAGGCCCTTCCAATAGCGCTCCTGAGGATATGCTCAGGTCCTGCCAAGAAGACGGGCCTTTCCCCTTATGAGGTCATATATGGAAGGCCCTCATTAGAGGCCTCCGAGGGGACCTTAAAGAAATAGGAGACCTAACCTTAAGACAACAGCTTGAGGCGTTAGGGTCTACCTTACAGAACCTCAACCAATGGGTACAGGAGAGGCTCCCCATTAGCTTAACAACTGAAGTTCATCCCTTTAAGCCTGGGGATTCAGTTTGGGTTAAGGAATGGAACCTCCAGCCCTTTAAAACCCCTGTGGAGGGGCCCCTTTACTGTCATTTTGTCTACCCCCATGGCAGTTAAGATTGCAGAGATCACTCCATGGATACACCACAGCAGACTGAAACCTGCAGCTACTAGCTGGAACTGTACCTCTGACCCCTCCGAGCCCCTCAAGATCACTCTCCGATCTTCAGGATTCGGAAGATCGGAGATGTTACCGGTCCTTAGGAAGAGATCACCAGCCCCACTTTGGTCACACTGGAAGCTGACCAATCTACGCATGGCTGAAGCTTGAGGAATTCTTCCTTACAAGATGCTTATCCCAAGGACTCTAATCCTTACCCTCATCCTTTTCTTCCCAGGCGGGAACGGTATCACTACCTCATGCCCTAAATCATACTTCCAGTCCTTCCGCCTGGGAACAACATCTCAGGTAGCCTTTGCCTCCTACACATACATGCCAGCCCAATGCTATCGGGGTAGAACTCCTCAGGCCTGTACCTATGCAGACAAATCCTACTCATCTTGCCTCATTCCTCAATGATCAGTAGCCGGCCATAATTGCGCAGGAGTTAAAAAGGCTCATCAGGTCGTCTGTTGAACTCGCCAAACCCACATCGGATACTCTGATGGGGGAGGCGTTCAAGATCAGGCCCGAAAGGAGGCAGTACAGGAGATGGTTAAATGGCTTATCGACCAGACCGCCACAAACCGCCCTCCCATCGGCAGGTCCCAGGGCACCAACTATATGGACAACTCAAGGCTAAACTGGGTAAAACCTTGAGTTTTCCAACTCTGGGAGAAAACCTCTTTACTGACCTTGTCAAACGCATAGCCCAGGAAAGTTAATGTCACGGGGTGCTGGGTATATGGAGGAGCGCTCATGAGTGAAGACTGGCCATGGAAAGGAACTAGCCTAACTGTCCTTGACCTCCTCCAGTGGAACCGCACCACAATCCGGCCTTCACAGAAACAGCCCGTAGGATGGGTTCTCTTCTCTGAAGTAATCAGAGAAGAATGTCTCAGCTGGACAGGCACGCCTTACATCCAATGGGTGGGAGACACCCCATGCAGGAGAGTCCAGAACCTAACTGGCTCATCTCTCAGCTGGTGGCCAAAAGCCCCAACCTGGTATTGGAGCCCTATCGTCAATTCTACCTCATGTTCCCTCTTAGATACTAGCTCCTCCATTGCCAACTGCACCTTTCCTAATAGTACCGGTAACCCCTTCCATGCACTCCCGGCCCTCAGTACTATATGGGATAACTTAAATTCCACCCTGAGCACCCACTGGGTGGCACCCGATAGCTTATTCTGGATCTGTGGCAAATGAGCATACTCCCATCTCCCCTCCAACTGGACCGGGAGCTGTACACTTGGTATAATCCAGCCTGGTTTCTTCCTCCTTCCTAACCAAACTGGCCAAGAGCTAGGTGTCCCCATATGCCAGGATTTGCATATAAAGCCCAAAAGGTCCCTCGATATGGGGGGGGGGCATCAAACCTGGGGGGAAGATAAATAGCCTCCCCAGCAAATCATCCAATATTATGGCCTAGCTACTTGGGCTCAAGATGGGAGTTGGGGATACCGTACCCCCATTTACATGCTCAACCATATTATCAGATTACAAGCTGTTCTAGAAATAATTACCAATAAAACTGCAACAGCTTTAGAGCTCCTCGCTACTCAACAGACCCAGATGCGGGCCGTTATTTATCAAAACCGCCTAGCACTGGATTACCTACTAGCTGAAGAAGGTGGCATCTGTGGCAAATTTAATCAGTCGTCTAGACATTGACGACACTGGCAAAGCTGTCTCCACTATTGCCACGGATATTAGAAAACTTGCCCATATCCCAGTTCAAATGGTCAGGAGGGGACCCCGAGAGCCTATTTGGAGGACGATTCTCCACCCTCGGGGGATTTAAAGCATTAATTGGAATTGTCCTCCTGCTCCTTGAGGCATGCCTCCTTTTACCTCGCATTCTTCCCCTTATCATTCATTGTACCTCTTCCCTCACAGAGACAGACCATTGTAGAACGTAAGACTGCCACTAAGGTCCTCATGTTATGGAAGTACCAACACCTAGGCCAGCAGCCTGTCAAAGGAGATGATGCTCTCTAACCCACGTATGGGTTCGAGCATCAAAGGGGGGAATGTGGCAGTGGGCCCTAGACAAAGGCCTTCCCAGACCATGGGGTCACTAAGGATTTTGCGCGGGCTTCAGACAAAGACATTCCTGGACTGTATGGTCAGCAAGACTTACGCGATTAATATTTCCAAATTCCTACCTTACCCAGGAGCCAGTCAGGGACTGGCCCAATGGCCACATGTTCTAATAATAAATCTTAGCTGCCAACCTGGAAACTTCAGGATATGTAGCCCTGAGTTCCACCCGGGTCAGGGCTCAGCCTCTGGATATAAATCCGCTGAGCCAGTGCCGGCCTTAATAAAAGGTGCTTCCCAAGCCTTAGTGTCCTGCCTCTCTGCCTAGGTTCCCCGCAACAATTCCTCAAAAGTGTAATGAGCATAAAAATAAGTTGGCAGCGGCCAAAATTAACTGAAATTGAACGTGGTAAAAGGGCACTGCAGACCAAAGGTATCTTGTCAAATCTCTACTCTTCAAGTAGATGAAGGAGAGGCATCAGCTGCAATATATGTCACTTCTCTGACAACTTAACATTTAAAAAATTATGTAGATACCTTTTAAAACTCAATACTAGTCAAGACATTTCATCAGCTAGCCTTCAGCAATGAAAAACTTCTGGTTAATTATGTGCCTCTGAGAAACAGTAGTTCACTTATAGTGAAACTGTTCACCAAAATTACTGAACCTGGGGGATGGGTTTTAAAAAATCTCTGTGCAAAAATATTATCAAGAGTATCAGTGATGCAAACAAATTTTCATTCCCACCATTCTGGTTTAACCAAGACAAATTTAATGAACGGTTCTCAGGCCTTGCCATGCTGGACCTCAAAGCAGCATTTTTCAGTTGATTATTCCCTCCATCTTTTTTTTTTTTTTTTGCTGAGCCATCCTGCCACCTTTTGCCAGCTCAGCAGCA
>NW_017732228.1:282830-286934 GCF_001890085.2 Hipposideros armiger
TTTTTTTTTTTTTTTAGCTGAGCCATCCTGCCACCTTTTGGCAGCTCAGCAGCAACTCAGCTTGGGCTGGACTCGAACCGCTGTTGCTCAGAGCTCAAACCCTTGAGCGAGCTCTTAACCAACTGAGCCACTCGGCCAGCCCTCCCTCCATCTTAAAACACTTTCTTCTCTTGGATTCAGAACTCTTACTCAATTCCCTGGTATTCCTTTTGAATCTTCTTTGCTGGTTTCCCCGTCTCTTCTGATTCTCAATGCTGGAAAACACTTCTGGGGCTATCTTTGAACCTCCCTAGTCACTGTCCTTTTGGGTCTATAGCCCCTGCCTTGATGAGCTAGTAACTCTCTCACACTTTTACTTCTAGACCTCGCCTCAGAATTCCAAAGCTGGCTTTCCCAGCTGGGTACATCACCACTGAGTGTCAAACAGGCACAAAAAATTTAACATTAACCAAAACCGAACTTCTGACTCCATTACTTAAACTTGCTTCTGCTCGGACCTTCCCAATCTTGGTAAATGGCATCTTCTTCCAGCTGCTGCAGCAAAACACTTTTCAGTCATTCTTGACTCTTCTCTTTTTCTCATTTCACATCCAATCCATTAACAAATCTTGTTGACTCCCCCTTCAAACCAGATACAGAAACTGACCTCTTTTCTCACTGCCTTCTCTACTACCCACTGTCTAAGCATAAACTATTTAGTAGCCTCCTGACTGACCTCCTTGCTTCTGCCCTTGTCTGTTCATATTAACAGCCAAGCAAAGCCTCCTTCAGAATAAAATCCTTTAAGACCTTACCTTGCACAGTTGATATTCTGTCTTCCGTACTACTCTCACTCTAGCTACCAGCCTCTTACCTGTGACAGTCTCTAACATTCTCAGCATGCTCTTACCTTGGGCCATCACACTTGCTCTTTCTTTGTCTATAGGACTCCCACCCTAGGACTTCCATGGCCTGCCCTCTCACTTCCTGTGCGCCCCCATCATTCTCTAGTCCTGCTACTGTGCTTTATTTTTCAAATTAACTTATCACCTACTTATATGCATCCATAAGTCCCAATAAAAGAAACCCTAAATTCCATCCATTATAAGGGATAATTATTAGAAATATGAATATTGAGGGCCGACCGAGAGGCGCGTTGGTTAAGAACTGGCTTGGGACGCCAGAGAGCCCCGGTTCGGATCCCACATATGAGGGCCAGTGACACTGTCCTCCATAGCTAAGATGCTGAACAACAGCTCAACCTGGAGCTGGGCTGAGGTGGGTTGCTGGCGATGGCGTGGGCTGCAGTCCCCTGCTGCAGCGGGCTGCCATCAGCTACCGTGTAGCTGGCAGCCGCTGTGAGCGGCCATCCAGAAGGCAGCGACTGATCTGTCTCGCCTGGGAAAAGCGCAATGATGGTGCCAGCTTGGGCCAGTGAAGCAACATCCTCCACAACTAGACTGAAGAACAAAACAACAGCAACTTGTCTGTTCCCTTCCCCTGATTCCCCAATAAAATCTTAAAAAAAAAAAAGAATATTGAGAAGCATGTTATGAAAATAAAGCATCGGAAACATTTTATGACTACTCTGAATTCTGGTATAAAGTCATTTAACAATTACCTAGATCTGTGAAAATTATTTTTTCCCCAAAAATTAAATCTGAAAGTATTCACTAACATAGCAAATACAGGAGGGAACATTAAGCTCACCTGAGGATTTAAGACACAAGCTATAGAGAAGTTACTTCTTTGGGTTGAAGCAGCATTGGAGGGTATTGGACTATCAGTAAGAGCTCCACTTTAGGTATTCTGAAATCCATTGACTCCTTTCGATCTTCACTGCCACTGCTCTAGTAGGAACAGGCTTTGCTTATTAAATTAACACTTCTTACCTGGACTTCCAAACTGGTCTCCCCCTTCCAATAAAGACTAATCTAACCTGCTGCCACATGAAATTTGCTCAAATTCAATTATTATCACATTACTTGTTTAGAAGCCTCCAGACTACACAACTCACCAAACTGAGCATGGACGGAAACTCCTAGCTCACCATTCAAAACCCTTCTGAAATGACCTCACCTTACCTTTTCAATATTCTCCCCCATTCAGATAGAGATCTTGAAGAACGAACTAGTTGTATTTTCCAAAAATAACAGGTACAGCCCAATCTTTACTAACCTTGTCGTTTCTTCTGTTAGAATAAACGTCTTTCTTTCACTACTACCCAGTCCAATCACAGGGGACAAACCTAGCAAGCATCTGGAAGGAAGACTGATTTTTTCCATGTTCTGGTATGCAGAGGACTGCCCGTGAGAAAAGCTGGCCTAAGTTATAACAGATTTCTGCTCATTGTAGACTGCTAACTGCCTTCACCTGGACAAGTTGTTCACTGATAATGAAAGGCCCCGAACTCTTATACCCAGGAGTTTCAAGAAAGAGGTTGAGTCTCTCAAATGATGGTAAATTAAAATGAGAGCCCAAACCAAAATAGGAAGTATGGAAGGGGGTGAGGAGTATAGAGTATGCTATATTTATTTTTCTGCTGAGGTACCCATCAGCTATGAGTGCTTAGAAAGGGAAAGAGGCTTGAAAAATAATTTTTTAAAAACTCATCACTGTTTTAGGAGATTTAGTGAGAATCAAAACTAATGTCAATAAGTTGTCCAGCAAAATAAGTTGCTACAGAAGAGAAGAAACTCCGAACCAACAGAGAAAGAGAAGAGAGGCTTTCCTTGTAAGGAATTAACTAAGACCTTCTACATAAACACAACTCTCCACTTCTGCAGATAATAGTTACTGGAACCAGCAGGGGAAACCCAGCATGGTAATGGGTGTTTCTTTAATGTTGGGAATTGGGGAAGCAACGACAAGGACTTGAGAAGTCAATAAGGAGCATAACTTTCCCCAAACAGGTCTCCATGATATGGCAAAGGGAAGCTGAGATGAAACCAGACCTGTCAGCCATACCCTGCTAATTTTTGTGGAGATGAAATACAGCTAACACTAATGAGACCCAAAAGTGATGAAATCCCAGACAGGAATATAAAGTAATTTGGTGCAAATGTGAGAGGGTTTTCCCCCCAAAATGAAGTTTGGGTTTGTGGGCAAGAAACATTGGATGTGAATGAAATACAGGATGCAGCAAAGCAGACAGGGGCAAACATCAGGCCATTGATTAAGATACTACGAGCGACAGGCGTATGAACTGAGACAGAGATTCTACATGAAACCTAAGACTGTCACTGTCCAGACTTGTCAACCTGAAGCTTTAAACTTAGAAGAGAGGGGGCAAGAGAAATAACTGGCCAAGAAACTGAACCCCCAAAGTCAAGACACCTGAGTGACTGAAGAATACATGACTCACACATGAGCAACCTCCACTGTCTCTGTCTTTTGAGGGTCCAAAATGAGAGAAGCGGAAATATCAGAAAAGACTCCAAGTCACAAATAAACAGTAAACAGGTAAGTATCATAGGTACGGAACTACTGAAGACACTAGATTGCCCTCTGGGCTGGGCTGACAATAGAATAGAAGGGACTACAATAGACTAGAACAGAATACACTAGAATAGACTAGACTACACTAGACTAGACTAGAATAGCATAGAATAATCTATAACATTATTGTGTGCTGATCTAAGTAATTTTGGAAATGAGTAGAATCTGTAAGATTAAAAGGCAAAACACTGTACAGAAGCACTGTATTCTAGTGGATAAGGCTGTTTCCCATGGAGATATGAATGAACAATTCTTACGCTGCTATACATTTATACTGCAATTGAACAATTAAATGAATGAGTGAATGACAAATGGTAGAGCCAGGTTCCTCACTTATGGAGTGAGAGTTTACAGATAAGGTAGGAGAGGAGGCTAAAATGATCCATGGAGTAATGGATAAGAGTTGGAGACATCAGTGTGAACTCATGTTTAGTCTATAAATATAGAAATATTTATAGATGTGTATATACATAGACTAGTATGCACACATATATCTCCTTGCTCTGTCAGCTGTCGGCCAGCCCCACTGCAGCCTACGCTGTCGCTGGCGACTCACAGCAGCCCAGCTCCAGGTCGAGCTGTTGTTCACCATCTTAGCTGTAGAGGGCGCAGTGTCACTGGCCCTCA
>NW_017732228.1:286990-338170 GCF_001890085.2 Hipposideros armiger
GTGAATCAAACCAGGGACCCTGCTGCTCAGAGCTGGCGTCCCAAGCCAACTCCTAACCAACGTGCCACTCGGCTGGCCCTCGGTTTCTAATACCATTCTCCAATAAGAGGAACCAGAGCACCTTGGAGAACTGGCTGATTGTAGGACTGGGGCAGGTAATATACAAGATGAGCTGTAGCAACTTCTAGTGTCTGGAAGTAAGGAAGTGCTCAAAAACCAAACCAAACTGCCCTATAGCCAACTGAAAAAGCTCCCAATGGTCAAAACTGGAACAATTTGAATAACAAATGATTGGATTATAAAAATGTAAAAGTACATGAAATACATAAAAGTATAAAACAAAATACATTATTTATAGATCCATACTGATAGAAAATTTTATAATAAATGAGTTAAATTAAAAAACTGTCTAGGGCATAACTTGTGGTTTGATGCAGTATAACATGGAAGAGGAATAGTTATTGACTTGGCTCGCACAAGTCTGAATTAGAAAGAGAAATGAGCAGAGCAGAATGGAGTTGGGGTGGGAACACCGCTTACGGGAAGAGCATGGGGAACAGCGCCTGGCCAGGCAGGGGATTTGGGTTATGGACAGCCTAGAGAGGAAGAGGCAGTGATTTACATATGACACACTCCGTGGACATTCCTTACATTAAAGGTGGAGGTTATAAAGGGACTAGGTCATGGTGGTAGGTTTTTTTGTTTGGGGGAAATTTGTTTCTGATTTTGGTTCAGTATTTGTGCACTAAATGTACCTCTAGGCAAATATCTGGATAGCACACCCTAAGTTATACTGGTGTAAAAACATGTGGCCCTTCATAAAGACAACTTACAAAGACTGTGAAATGGTATGCATTTCTCAAGAATCTGCTTCAAACAAGAGTTGCTTTAAGTTACGTATTTGGAGACACCAGGTTTCCTGCACTGAAGACTTTCAAAAGGGGTGGAGGTTGAACACTAGACTTCAGTCATGAAGAAGTTTATAACGGTTACAATTATTTTGATTTTATGTGGCTTTTGTTTTTGTCTTCCTCTACACTTCCTTTTTTCTATATTTTTGGTAGTAAGAAATTGCATCTTTGCTCTGAATCTTTTTCTAAAATATAAATCCTAGGTTGACCCTGGGAATTCTCAGAGGCCTTGCATCACACCACTCTGATGGGTCTTACTATAACTGGCAATATCCAACAGAAAACTTAAATCAAAACTAATCTTTTAGAATTTGTGCTTAATTAATATAAATTAAGTTCTACCGTGTCCTATAACAAGAGTTAACATGAAAACATCTTCATCACTAGACAACACCCATTAGTGCAGGAAAAATGTTTCTAAGATAGATAAAATGTTTAAGTCTTGTTAGCATCCTAGGTCAGTCTCCTGAAATACTTTTGTGTAACTCACTAACTGGGAGAAGTAAATGTACTTAGGGTGTGAGAGGATGGTTCTCTTACTTTTTCAAGTTTAAGTTGGTTTCTTTTAGAACAGATACAGATGGTGCGCCGGCCGAGTGGTGCAATGGTTAAGAACTGGCTTGGGACGCCAGAGGGCCCCGGTTTGAATCCCACATATGAGGGCCAGTGACACTGCCCTCCACAGCTAAGATGCTGAACAACAGCTCAACCTGAAGCTGGGCTGCCCTGAGTCACCGGCGACAGCGTAGGCTGTAGCCCCTGTGTCAGTGGGTTGCCATGGGCTACCGTATGTAGCCAGCAGCCAGCGTGAGCGGCCGTCCAGAAGCCGGCGACTGATGTGCCTTGCCCGGGAAGAGCGCAATGATGGTGCCAACTTGGGCCAGTGAAGCAACGCCCTCCACAACTAGACTGAAGAACAAAACGACAGCAACTTGTCTGTTCCCCTTCCCCAATTCCCCAGCACTGTTCCCATCCCCCCAGTTCCCCAATTAAAAAAAAAAATCTTTAAAACGGATACAGATGGTAATGCATAGTTAATGACATTTTCAAAGAGTTACAGGTCACTATTCAAATGTGCTGGACGCCTTCAAATTTTTTTTTTAAGCTCCTGACGTAAGATTTGCTTTGTTCCTTTGAAAGCTGTTTTAAAACTAAGTACCTAAAACTGGGTTAGGCACATAAAGAACAATACAAAACGTACCTCAAGAAACCTATTCCTTAATAAAAGAACATGGACACGACTGCATCCTTTAACCAGTGCTTTCAAAGGGTATTTGGTAGTAACAACCCTGTTGCTCTAATTCTTCTGTGCCTAAGTGCTTTCTAATTAGGCTTTTTATTCATTTTCTAAAGCTTTTTGTTTTGAACTAACTAGGTTTACAGGAAGTTGCAAAAAAACTATACAGGGACATCCTATGCATTCTTTACCCAGTTACTCCCAATGGTAACACTTTGCAAACTACAGTATAGTTTCAAAATCAGGAAAATGACATTGATACCATTTCACTCACCATACTGGTTCTTCAGTTTTATAGGCATGCGAGCTCACATGCGCACACACACGCTCGGCTCACTGCTTTTCGCTGCTGAGTACTATACCAATGTATTGGCTACAACAGTTTAGTTAACCATTCACCAGCTGAAGGACACCTGGATTATTTCCAGTTTGGGGCTATAACAAAACCGCTATATTGTTCATGTACAGGTTTTCCTCTCGGCTAAGCCCGAGAGTACTTATGGTAAATGTATGTTTTATATTTGTTTGTTTGTTTTTTGTTTTTTTTTAGCTGAGCCATCCTGCCACCTGTTGGCAGCTCAGCAGCAGCTCAGCTCGGGCCGTGAATCAAACCAGGGACCCTGCTGCTCAGAGCTCAAACTCTTGAGTGAGCTCTTAACCAACTGAGCCACTTGGCCGGCCTCAATATATATTTGTTCTTTAATTGTTCTTTTGTTGTTACTGAGCACACATGTGCAAAGCGCTGTTTTAGGTGCTGGGAAACAATGAATGAAATAGCCCCACGTCCCTGCTCTCAGGGAGTTTATGCTTCAGTGAGTACATCCTGGAAAAAGAGCCTAAGAGTGTGAAAATTAAAAAAAAAATAGCCTAAGATTTTAAAAAATTACAAAACCATAGAATTTTATAAATGAAAGGGGACTGTGAATGAGTTATACAAATATCATATGTAAGGAAATGGAACTGGGCTAGATCTAAGACCCTACTAGTACAGAGCTAGATAAAGTAGACAAGATAAACTTTAAAGAATTCCAATTAAATAACTTGACCAGATAAGGAGCAAGTTATTGAGAATTAAAAACATAAATTTGCATCACAGGGGCTATTATTACTTTTATTCCAGATTGTATTAGAAAAATTTTTGTATATTTGTTTTTTTATATGGAGGAGTGCTGCTTGTAATCTGCAGAGTACCACTTATAATGTTTTCTATGTTGTTGTAACAGCATGGACCTCAGAAGCAGAAGAGCAAAAGTTATCTATATCACAATATTTTCGTTAAGAGTATCCGAAGATTAGAAGTTCATTCGCTAATATCCATATTTGCTGCTAAAATAACTGAAGGCACATTTACCCCAAGGCGAAGACTTGAAAAAGGTAGTTGTATTTAGCTAAAAACAGTGCTTGGAAAGGTTGTAACTTTATTTTTAACAAGGGGCATTTCAGAAAATTTCCTAAGGATTATAGAAATTTCCCTATTATACTTTTTGATACACAACTACTGTATTTTCTAGTATTATAAAAGACAAATATGTAGTTGTCATTTTAGAACCAGCACTTATGAAAATGGTCGACTTTAAGGGCTCCTTGCAGATCAAAATTCTAAGTCTACATTGCTCTGTTATAAATGACAAAATATTAGGGAATTGAAAAAAACAACACTGAAAAAAAGCAAAATTCATCTCTACATTGCCATGTTTCACCTTAGGAGAATGGCTGAGTGGAATTTGAAACATAAGAGAAACTAGCATAGCCAGATAATAAAGCACAGCATGAAACCATAACAAAAGTATGATATCAGCATTAGATAAAATGAAAGAGAATGAAAATCTGAAAGCAAACGGCTTTACTTAAAATTTTAGAATAATGGTAGCATTTTTATCCATGTTAAATGGTAGGCTATTCAATGTGCTACAATAACTGGTTAAAAATTTAGGAGGGGGGTTGATTTCTACCATATATCACAAGAATTGAAGAGTTAAATACTTAAAATGCCAACTACAAAAACTAGAAGAAAATATGGGTATCACATATAACGGAAGGTGGAGAAATGCAATAGGATTGCTGGGAGATACTAACAGTTAGTCTGAGTTAGTGATGATAAATTGAAGTCAGACTGATAAGTGTAGCTATATATTTTTGTTTAGTCACATTCGGTTTTGCAGCAGGTGCACCCATAATCAGGGTGAGAAGAGTTGGATTTAATAAGGACTGGGTAGGAGTGTCAGAGGAAGGGACAAAGGAGCTGTGCCAAGCAGACTTCAACATGCCCCCATTTGCCCCAAATGATCTCTGCCTCCGGGTACCCAAGCCCTGGATGATCTCCTCTCCTTCCATGGGAGTGCGATCTGTGCCTTGCATCTGACTAATAGGATACACCAGGGCTGGCCGAGTGCTGCGCTGGTTATGAGTTGGCTTGGGACGCCAGCTCTGAGCAGCAGGGACCCGGTTCGGATCCCACATGAGGGCCAGTGACACTGCGCCCTCTACAGCTAAGATGGTGAACAACAGCTCGACCTGGGGCTGGGCTGCCATGAGTCACTGGCGACAGTGGCAAGAGCTGCTGTGGCAGCCATCCAATGGCGGGTGAGTGACTGCCTTACCCAGGAAGAGCTCAATGATAATGCCAACATGGGCCAGTGAAGCGACATCTTTCACAACCAGACTGAACAGCAACTTGTCTGTTCCCTTCCCCCAGTTGCCCCCCACCAAAGTCTTAAAAAAAAAATAGAATACACCAGAAGTCACTTCTGTAATTACATTCCCATCGTAATGTTTATCTAGATGAGAGACTCTCTCCCTAGCTGGTTTTGATAAAGCAAGTAGTTAGGCTGGCTCTTGAGGTGAGGAACAGAGGGGCGACCTCTGGCCAGCAAAACTCAGAGGCCTTAAATCTTAAAACCTCAACACAACCAGGTGAACTTGGAAGCAGATCCTTCCTCAGTTGAACCTTGAGGTGAGACAACAGCCCCCAGCTAATACCTTGATTGCAGTTAAGTTGTGCATGGACTCCTGGTCCATTGAAATTGTGAGGTGATGAATGTTTGTGTTCTGTAAGATGCCACCTTTGCATCCATTACGTATTATTATGCAACAGTAGATCATAACCATAAGCAAGAGAGGAATTATAATAATAAACTATGAAATCGAAAGTGGGTAAGGAGGGTAGGAAAGACAGGAATTTATGGACAGAGAAAAGGTGAAGAATCAAGGTATGAAAGTCCTGGGGAGATGCCTGGGGTTCCAGTAATAAGCTGATAATAGAGTGGTACACTTGCAATTAAAATTTGGGGGCTTTTGAGCTGTTGGTAAAGGACAAAGTCTAAGCTTTTTCTCATCATGTCACACTCTGGAAATACTAATATGTACTTGTACAACCAGCCTTCCCAGGAACTATAGACTTATTTTTTTCCTGCTGACTCAGGCCAAAAAAGCTGTGACAGTTGGGAGTGAGGGCTGGGGGATCAATCCTCAGCCTAACTGTTCACTGAGGACATCCCACATGCTAAGCTCTGCCCTGTGAACATCTGATTGAGTGGCCAAACAAGGAAAAACAAGGGAAGAGAGGAGTGCTACAAACTGAGGCTAGAGTATAATGGGTTGGAGTACTGTAGATGTTGACATAAATGAGGAGCAAGATAGTGAGTCTTCAAGTAATAAGGGGGGGGTGACAGGAAGGTATATAGATGGCTATAACCAGGAACAAAAACAGTGATCATGAATTCAAAATTTGGAGAGGGGGCAGGAAGAGGTAGAGAGGAAGAGGTAGAGATGTCTGGAAGTGGCAATGAGGAGTAAGTAGGACACTGACCCCACTTCTAGTCCTGGTGGTAAGAGGGCTGTAGTAGATAAAACAGGACCACCGGGAGTGGTGTAAAGAAACAGTGTCTTCATGAGAGAACTAGTTTTAGAACAAACGGTGTAGGAAACATTCAAAAGAGACTGGTGATATGGGAAATTTTGCTTATGACTGATGGTGAGCTACAGAGGACACAAGGATTCAGGAAGGGTGTACATCAATGTACTATTCCTTCCATGAGAAAATTATGGGAAAAGTCAGCTGAACTGAAAACACCTATACTTAGTGACCATAACGGGTTTATTTTCTGGTCAAAGTTTCATATCTGGCTGTATGTAGACAGAGAGCACTGGTGTAGGAGATGAGGGATGGCCTAGGAGCCTTAAAGTCACCAACATAAAGAAGAAGGAAGGTCCTAGCAGAATAGTTCAAATAGGCCAACTGAACAGATGGCAAGTGTGTGAGTTTGGGGGGAAAGGACTGGCACAGATAGGTCTTGCCCAGGAACATGGTAAAGTTCTGGGAACCCTCTCCTCCCCACAATGTACTATGGAGGCAGGAAAAGGGGCAGGGCTACTGTGTATCCCTGGCTCTCTAAACACCTTCCAGTTATTGTTAAACCAAACTATGTTCCCCAAGATGGGCGGTGTCACATGTGGGTGAAAATCACTACCCTAGACCCCAGAAGTGTGGGTTCACTGCATTTAAGGGTAGATACCAGAGTGCAAAAGTTTTAAAAATCAATATAAAAGATCACTTTGGGCACAGAGATATTATATTAGGTTGGTGCAAATGTCATTGCGGTTTTTGCATTGTTGAAATTTGCTTTTGATACTGGAATACATTCTTAAATAAATGTGGTTATGTTATACATCATTTTATTGCACATTTCTCGTTTCATATTTTTTTGCTAATGACTTGCTAACTTGATGTTCATTTTATATGCATTTTAGACTATGGAAATGATGTTAGAAAAAAAAGCAAATTCGAGCGATTTTCTTGAGTTCAAAATGGGTCATAAAGCACCAGAGACAACTCGCAACATCAACAACACATTTGGCCACGAACTCTTAATGAACGTACACTGCAGTGGTAGTTCAAGAAGTTTTGCAAAGGAGACGAGAGCCTTGAAGATGAGGAGTGTAGTTGCGGGCCATCAGAAGTTGACAACGACCAATTGAGAGGAATCATTGAAGCTGATCCTCTTACAACTACGCAAGAAGTTGCCGAAGAACTCAACATCGATGATGCTACGGTCATTTGGCATTTGAAGAAAATTGGAAAGGTGAAAAAGCTCGATAAGTGGGTCTGACTGCAAATTTAAAAAAAAATCATTTTGAAGTGTCGTCTTCTACGCAACAACGAATAATTTCTTGATCAGATTGTGACATGTGACGAAAAGTGGATTGTATATGACAACTGGCGACGAACAGCTCAGTGGTTGGACCAAAAAGAAGCTCCAAAGCACTTCCCAAAGCCAAACTTGCACCCCAAAAAAAGGTCATGGTCACTGGTTAGTGATCTGCTGCCGATCTGATCCACTATAGCTTTCTGAATCCCGACGAAACCATTATATCTGAGAAGTATGCTCAGCAAATCGATGCGATGCACCAAAAACTGCAACACCTGCAGCTGGTATTGGTCAACAGAAAGGGCCCAATTCTTCTCCACAACAACCCCCGACCACAAGTTGCACAACCAGCGCTTCAAAAGTTGAACAAATTGGGCTACAAAGTTTTGCCTCATCCACCATATTCACCTGACATCTCACCAACCGATTACCACTTCTTCAAGAATCTCTACAACTTTTTGCAGGGAAAACACTTCCACTGCAGGATGCAGAAAATGCTTTCCAAGAGTTCATCAAATCTCGAAGCACGGATTTTTATGCTACAGGTATAAACAAACTTATTTCTCATTGGCAAAAATGTGTTGATTATAATGGTTCCTATTTTGATTATGTGTTTCAGCCTAGTTATTATTTAAAATTCACATCCGGAAACTGCAATTACTGGTTACTGTTTGCACCAACCTAATATAACTATAAATAGCAAAGAAAACAAACCTTGTATCTAAAACCTTCCTGATTAAAGACAAATGGATAACATGGGGATACAGGCTACACTTGTCTTAAAATTTGGAATTTTCCAAAACTTAAAAACTAATCAATCATAAGTCATTCTGGACCAATTATCTCTAGCTGTGTAATACATTACCACAAAACTTAGCGGCTTAAAATAACAATGAATGTGTATTATCTCTCACTGCTTTCAGGATCAGGAATTGGGAGCAGTCTGGCATGGACTTTTCTGGCTTAGGGTCTCTCCTAAGCAGGTACTGGGGCTAGGGTTTCAATCACCTGAAGGATCAACTGGGGCTGGGGAATCCATACTACCAAAATGGCTAATTTACATGGCTGGCAAGCTGATTCTGGGTGTTAGCTACAATCAGTTCCTATTCACGTTATGCCTCTACATGGCATCTTGCGTGTCCACACACTATGTGATCATTACTCATACCACATGATCCAAGAGTCCAAGGAAGAAGCCATAATGCCCTTTATGTCCTAGTCTCAGAAGTCACACTGTCCCTTCTGTAGTATTCTATAGGTTAGCTTGATTCAGAGTGAGAGGGGATGAGGGCAATGGGAGCATCTTGGAAGCTGGCTATTAATTGGATTGTCAGGAAAGTCATGACGCATTTTTGCAACGAAAAACAGAAAAAAATATGTCATGACTTTTCTGATAACCCAATACTACATACTCTTCTAAGCAGAAATTATTAAAAGTCACTAATAGCAAGTTTGTCTCTCGAATCTAAGAGCAACATCAAATTTTCTGTTTTCCTACTGAAATCACAGCTTAGCTCTACTTAGATAGGTGTAAAAAAAAAGGTGGGGGTGGGGTCGCGGGGGAGGACAACTTAGAAGAAATGGATAAATTCCTAGAAACATACAATCTTTCAAGACTGAATGAATATGGAAGAAACAGAAAACATACACAACCCATTTACTAGAAACAAAATTGAATCAGTAAATCAGTAATCAAACCTCTCAACAAAAGTCCAGGACCAGATGGCTTCAAAGGTAAATTGTACCAAACATTTAAGGAACGTTAATACCTATCCATCTCAAACTACTCCAAAAGATTTAAAAAGAAGGAACACTTCCAAACTCATTCTATGAGGCCAGCTTTACCCTGATACCAAACCAGACAAAGATAGTATAAAAAAAGTATAATGACTATCCCTAATGAACACAGATACAAAGATTCTCAACAAAATATTAGCAAACTAAATTCAACAATACATTAAAAGGATCATGTCATGATCAAGTGGGATTTATTCCAGGGATGCAAGGATGGTTCAACGTTTGCAAATCAATCATAGTAATACACATTAACAAATGATAAAAATTACATTATCTGAAAAAATGCAGAAAAATATAACATTATGATAAAAATTCTCAATAAAGTGGGGATAGAGAGAACATACTTCAACATAATAAAGGTCATATACGACAAAACCCACAGCTAATATCATACTAAATGGTGAAAAGCTAAAAGCTTTCCCCTGAGATCAGGACTTTGACGCAGATGCCCATTCTCACATCTATTCAACACAATATAAGAAGTCCCAGCCACAGTAATCAGACAAGAAAAACAAATAAAAGGCATCTAAATTGGAGAGGAAGAAGTAAAACTCACTATTTGCAGGTGACATATATATAGAAAACCTCAAGGTATCCACGAAAAAATTATTAGAAAAAATTCAGTAAAGTTACAGGATACAATATATACAGAAACCAGTGGTATTTCTATAAACTAATACAAGATATAATCAAACAATACGGTGAATGTGTAAATAAAAATATTTATTACAGTAAAAGACACATTGCCATTAATCCCCCTCAAAATACTCCCCCTCTCGCTTCGAACACACTTATCCCATCATTCTTGCCACTTTCTGAAGCAGTTCTGGAAGTCCTCTTTCGTGAGAGTCTTTAGTTGTGATGTCGTGGCTGCCTCAATATTCTGAATCATTTTGACTTTGGGGAAGAGCCAGAAGTCGCATGGTACCAGATCTAGTGAATAAGATGGACACACTGTAATGTTTTTATTGGACAGAAATTGCCATATACTAGAAACGATGTGTGACATGGACCGTTGTCATCATGGAGGATGATTTATAGCACATTTTAAAACACACCTTCTCTCAACCGTAGCTCACACCCGACTGACTGCACCGAACAAGCTGAAACTTGTCACACAGTTACTAAGGTTAGACGCACTGATTCCCGTATTGATAACCCCAGCCTTTCTGTTGCATTGGCATTCGGCAGCAGCATTCACTGTATTTTGTGATCACAATGGAAAAGTTCCGCGTCACACATCGCTTCTGGTATATGGCAATTTCTGTCAAATAAAAACATCATGGGGGCCGGCCGAGTGGCGCAATGGTTAAGAACTGGCTTGGGACGCCAGAGGGCCCCGGTTCGGATCTCACATATGAGGGCCAGTGACACTGCCCTCTACAGCTAAGATGCTGAACAACAGCTCAACCTGGAGCTGGGCTGCCGTGAGTCGCCGGCGACGGCGTAGGCTGCAGCCCCTGTGGCAGTGGGTTGCCATGGGCTACCTTGTGTAGCCAGCAGCCAGCATGAGCGGCCAGCAGCCGCAGTGAGCGGCCATCTAGAAGCTGGCGGCTGATCTGCCTCTCCCGGGAAGAGCGCAATGATGGTGCCAACTTGGGCCAGTGAAGCAATGTCCTCCACAACTAGACTGAAGAACAAAACAACAGCAACTTGTCTGTTCCCCTTCCCCCAATTCCCCAGCGCTGTTCCCATCCCCACAATTCCCCAATAAAAATCTTTAATAAAAAAAAACAAAACAAAACAAAAAAACATCATGGTGCATCCTCACCTACATTATTCACTGGATCTGGCAACCATGCAACTTCTGGCTCTTCTCCAAAGTCAAAATGATCATGAAAAGTAAATGTTTTGAATCTATTCAGGACATCAAGGCAGCCACAGCAGCACAACTAGAGACACTCAGGAAAGAGCACTTCCAGAACTGCTTCAGAAAGTGGAAAGAATGATGGGATACGTGTGTTCGAAGTGAGGGGGAGTATTTTGAGGGGGATAATGGCCATGTGTCCTGTACTGTAATATTTTTTTTATTTAAACATTCATCATGTTGTCTGATTACACCTCATACAGTTTGAAATCAGGAAGTATAATGCCTCCAGCTTTGTTCCTTCTCAAGATTGCTTTGGCTATTGAGGGGTCTTTTGTGATTCTATACAAATTTTAGGACTGACTGTAGTATTCTGTGAAAAACGCTACTGAGGGTTGACCAGTTAGCTCAGGTGGTTAGAGCGCAGGGTCATAACACCAAGGTTGCCGGTTCAATTCCCACATGGGCCACGGAACTGCACCCTCTTCAACTAGATTGAAGACAACTACTTGACTTGGAGCTGATGGGCCCTGGGAAAACACACTGTTTCCCAATGTAAAAAAAAAAAAAGAGGAAGATATTAAAAAAGAAAAGAAAAATGCTATTGAAATTTTAATAGAGATTGCACTGAATCTGCAGATCACTTTGGGTAGTATGGACATTTTAACAACTTTATTTCTTCCAATCCATGAGCATGGGATATCTTTCCATTTATTTGTGTCTTTTTCCGTTTTTTCATCAATGTCTTATAGCTTTCAGTATACAGAACTTTCACCTCCTTGGTTAAATTTATTCCTAACTATTTTATTCTTTTTGATGCTATTATAAATGGGTTGTATTCTTAATTTAGCTTTGATAGTTCGTTAGTGTATAGAAATGCAACTGATTTTTATATATTGATTTTGTATCCTGGAATTTTACTGAATTTGTTTATTAGTTCTAAAAGCTTGTTAGTGAAGTCTTTACTTTTTTACATATAATATGTAATCTGCACATACAAAAATTTTATTTCTTTTGTTCCAATTTGGATGTCTTTTATTTATTTTTCTTGCCTAATTGTTCCGGCTAAGACTTTTAGTACTGTTAACTTTTTTAAAAAGAAACTAAATTAACTTTTAAATGAAAATTTCACACTATTCTTTTCCTACAAAGAATCTAAATTGCTTGCATATAAACTTAAAACTTACGACTATTCAGATTCTGTATAAGAAAACAATAAGGAAATTCAGAACACTAAGAGAGCAAGTTCAAAGACTCTTGATTCCTATTGTTCTCATTCCTTAAATGTAGAATGATGTTTCTCACACAGTCCCTGCATCTAAGCATACCACCAGTTTATTTATGTTCATTTACCTGTCACGGTGCTGAAGAAGCACTGCTGACTGAGACATGATCCTTATCTTCAAGGAAACTTATCTAATAGGAATGCAGCTATGCAGAAAAATAACTGAAACGAAGTACCATTGACAGCAGTGTGCCTCTAGACTGGGGTGATTGACACTGCAGGTAGGGAAACTTACCAGACCACTGAAACTGTTCAGGCAAGAGATGCTTACATATTGAACAAGAATAGATAAAAAAATGTTAATGGGATGGGGGCTGAGGGATGGGTGGTAAAAGGGAAGGGATTAAGAAGTACAAATTGGGGCCGGCCGAGTGGCTCAGTTGGTTAAGAGCTCGCTCAAGAGTTTGAGTTCTGAGCAACAGCGGTTCGAGTCCAGCCCGAGCTGAGCAGCCGCTGAGCTGCCAATAGGTAGCAGGATGGCTCAGNAAAAAAAAAAAAAGAAGTACAAATTGGAGGGACGGCCAAGTGGCTCAGTTGGTTAAGAGCTCGCTCAAGAGTTTGAGCTCTGAGCAGCAGGGTCCCTGGTTTGATTCACGGCCCGAGCTGAGCTGCTGCTGAGCTGCCAACAGGTGGCAGGATGGCTCAGCTAAAAAAAAAAAAGCACAATTTGCCAGTTATAAAAACAGTCACGGGGATTAAAGTGCAGCATAGGGAATATAGTTAATAATATTGTAATAACTATGTATGGTGTCAGATGGTTACTACATTTATAAGGGTGATCACTTTGTGAGTTATATAAGTCATCACTATGTGTTATATAAGTCATCACTATGTTATACACCTGAAACGAATATAATATTGTGTCAACTGTAATTTTTAAAATTTATATTTTTTAAAAATGTTAGGAATAATTAAGCATGTGGGACTATGGAAAATATGAGAACTAAGGAAAACTCCTAAAATTATGTGTTAATTACATGGATGGTAGTGCCATTTACCAAGACAAGGGAGACAGGTGAAACCAGGTTTGAGAGTTAGGGAAAATGAATTCGCTATTAAGTACGAATTCATTGTTAAGCACGTTGAGTCTGAAGTGTCTCAGGAACAAACAATTAAGGGCATCAGTAAAGTAGTGTAGAGAGCACAGGAGATGGAGTTTATATTCAGACTGTGGTCTTTTGCTACCGTTTCAGAGATTCTGCCACCCTGGACAGAGTATAACATTTAAATGGTGGGTGAAAGGACAGAACTTAAAATGGAGAAAGGAAGGCTGAAAATGTTGAGAAAGTCATCTGGGAAGCCAGGGTGGAGGGAATGAAAGTACAATAAGAGTTCAAAATGAAAAGCAATTGATTTGGCATTAGGAGTCAATAGCCAGAGAAAAGACAGTTGACTCAAGCTGGAGAAAGGGAGATAGCAATGGATGGGGGCAGAGGATCAATGAACTATTTAGTCCCCAAGTATGAATATACTGTTAAAAATGTTAGCTGGAATCTGGCTGCGACAGAACGACGAGCTGCAATCTGGAAGGGCGGTGTTTGACGAGTTTTTACGTGCTAAATTGGGCCTAACAATGGACACCCAGAAGGACGTTCAACCCCCAAAGCAGCAGCCAATGATATATATCTGTGGAGAATGTCACACAGAAAATGAAATAAAATCCAGGGATCCTATCAGATGCAGAGAATGTGGATACAGAATAATGTACAAGAAAAGGACTAAAAGATTGGTGGTTTTTGATGCTCGGTGAAACGGAATTCATATTTGGATTTGCTGTTAATGTTGTATAGCTTTTGATTGGTGTACTTACCTTTATGAATACAACTGTATACACATGATTTCATTTTAAAAACCATATTGTATTTAGGTATCTATTAATAGTTATATAAAGAAATTATTTTTTGTTCAATTACATGATTTGTAATTGAATTCTATACTTCATCTGACATATGATACACAATGTCAGTGTCAGCAATACACAGTGAAGGTTAAAAGTGCTTCCCCAAACCACACATTTAATCGAAACCTAGATTCATTGGGACCCTTCTTAAAAATAAAGTTTTCTAGGGATCTCTAAAAGTCTAATTAAGTAAGTTCCTTGGAAACCACTGTTTCATATTATCAACTGTTTGTAAAGTCTCCAGCATCACTTTGTATGGTGTATACCAGTGCACTTACTGTCAGTGTGCATACATGATTTTGAATTACATTTTTCATTTGTTACTTGAAGTAGGCCTTTCTGTATTTGTACATAATGCTTGATTATTTGTTAAATCTTGGGCAAAAGAAAAGAAACTTTAATAGTTGCTTTCTGCAAAGCAAAACCCAACATCACATGAAGTGGATGAAGCAGACTATTATTAAGGCCGGTGCAATTCCCAGGTGTAAACATTCATTAAAGTAAAAAAACAACAACAAAAAAAACACTCCTTTCAGAATATAAAAAGAATAGAGATTGGTTTACACTGAGTTACTGGATAAATGTTTAAAACTTTTACCTTGATCTTAGGGATATGGATACTCAGATACTCCATCTGTTCCAGGATTCCATTATTATGTTGGCCTCCCTAACATTCATTTTAAAGATCATATATATTCCAACTTTATTAATAGCTATGTGTGTCTCTGACATTCAAAATAATATATGCTTTTAAAAAAATATGTTTGCTGTCTCTTACTAAAAACTCACTATGTACAAGGCAGTGTTTTAGAGCTTTACATACACTATTCCATTTTATTCTCAGCCATATTTGAGGTAGGTAATATTACTGACCATATTTTACAGATGCAAAAATGGAGGTTCATCAGGAAAAACTAAAAGCTCATTAAAGAAAGGACTGCTGTTTCGTTACAATACTTCCTTCGATGCATCAAACATAGTAAGTTACATGTATAAAAACCTAATTTAATATAAAAATTAAAACAAAGCTGGATATTATATCAACTACATACTAGCACAGTTAAGTGTTTAATTATTTACTTAAAGTAGTCATATCTAACCAGCTTCTCTAGAGTCATAATAATGTACTACACATCTCACTTTTTTGTCTTCTGACCTGATTACATACAGCAAAAGCATAACTGATTGATTGTTTTGATGTGAAAAGGAAGTTTCAACCCAAATATAGATTCTTTTGCACAGCTTACTCATCTCTTAGTCTCTGTATGTCTATTAGTACTTTTCCCCAGGAAACTATTTATAAGAATAGTATAAATCAATTCCCTAAAATTAAACTTATCAAGAAACTAAAAATTAACTTATCAAGAAAGCGCTCAAAGTATTAAGACAAAATTTTCTGGTGATAAATCTTTACCTGTTCTCTATTTGCACTGTTCAATACAGAAGTTACTAGCCACATGTGGCTATTAAACACTTGAAATGTTGCTACTGTGACTTTTTACTGAGGCACTAATTTTAAAATTTCATTTGATTTTAAGAAACGTAAATTTACATAGCCACACATGGCTAGTGGCTACTGTATTGAACAGGGTAGCTCTCAAACAATGGTCTCAACCATAGCTGCTCAAAAAAACCACCTAAGAGAATTTTTTAATCATAATGCCTACACCAAAGCCTATTAAAAAGAAAAATGTCTCTAGAGATGGGAACTACACATAATTTTTTTAACTCAGGTGATTTTTTTTTTAAGACTTTTTATTGAGGGAATTGGGGGAGGGAACAGCGTTGGGGAATCGGGGAAGGGGAACAGACAAGTTGCTGTCCTTTTGTTCTTCAGTCTAGTTGTGGAAGACGTCACTTCACTGGCCCATGTTAGTATTGTGATCATTGCCTCTTCTGGGGTGAGGCATATTGGTCGCCGGCCATTGGACGGCTGCTCACGCTGGCTGCCGGCTACTCACGGTAGCTCATGGCAGCCCACTGCAGCCCTGTTGCAGCCTATGCTGTCGCCGGCGACTCACAGCAGCCCAGCTCCAGATCAAGTTTTTGTTCACCATCTTACCTGTAGAGGGCACAGCGTCACTGGCCCTCATGTGGGATCCGAACTGGGGCCCTGCTGCTCAGAGCTCACGCTCCCAAGCGAACTCTTAACCAATGAACCACTCGGCCAGCCCAACTCAGGTGATTTTTAAATGCAGCCAACGTGGAAAACAACTGCTCTGCTCTAGAAAAGTGCTTCTCAAACTTAGCGTGCGTAGAAATCACCAGAACTTCTTAAAATGCAGATTTTGATTCATCTAGGTCTGGAGTAAGGCATTTCTAACAAGCTCCCAAGTGCTGCTGCTGCTGATCTGAGCTCTAGAACTAATTTAACTGCTATTAATCTAATTCTTCTGCTCAAATGAAAATCTATAGGTTTTAGGCAATAAAGTATAATGCTTTCCTAATATATGATATATTAAAGACTTGTAACTTATTAGGTATACAAGGTCTGACAATTAAGATCGCAAATTCATCTTAGAAAAAGTCCTACATACCTCATTGATGAATATCACTAGGATCACCTTTAAAGTACTCCCTTTGGGAAGCTATGCACCAACGCCAGTGCCTAGTCCACCCTTCAAAGCAATTTTGGAACTCTTTCTGGAATGGCCATCAGAGCCGTCATCATATTACCTTTGATGTCGTGAATGTTATCAAAATGTCTTCCTTTCAACATTTCCTTTATCTTCGGGTAAAGACAGAAGTCACTGGGGGCCACAGAGTAGGGAGTGTGTTCCAATAGTTACTTGTTTACTGGCTAAAAACTCCCTCACAAACAGTGCCATGTAAGATGGTGCATTGTTGTGATGCAAGAGCCATGAATTGCTGGCAAAAAGTTCAGGTCATTTTCGTCTAACTTCTTCACATAGCCTTTTCAGCACTTCCAAATAGTAAACTTGGTTAACTGTTTGTCCAGTTGGTACAAATTCATAATGAATAATCCCTCTGATGTCAAAAAATACGTTAGCAACATTGTTTTGACTCTTGATTTGGACTGATGGAACTTTTTTGGTTGTGGAGAATTGGCTGACTTCCACTGTGCACTTTGATGCTTTGTTGTTTCAGGGTAGTATTGGTACACCCATGTTTCATCATCAGTGATAACACGATGAAAACATCGTCTTGCCTCTCTAAAAGGTCTTGGCAAACTTCCCCTCTCCTTTGCTTTTGTTCAACAGTGAGCTCCTTCAGGATCATTTTTGCACACACCTTTCTCATGCCAAGATTTTCAGTTAAGATTTTCCTAATTGAACAACCAAGATGGTGCAGTAGGTAAATGCTGTGCTTACCTTCTCTCAAAACTACATCAAAATTCCAACTAATCTACAAAACCGCCATTATTGAGAAACACCTAAAATCAAGCTAAATTGAAGCCTTTCAACTTAGGATGTGCAAAAGCCACCTCCAGACTTGTAGGAAGGGCAAAGACGCAGAACTGGCTGGTCCCACACCCATGTGTGACCATTAAAGACAGGGAGGGCTATTTTGGCTGTGGGAGTCCCTCCTACCCCTCAAAGGAGCAAGAGGTCCCAGCCCCACCCCAGCTCAGGGTTCCAGTGCTAGTGAGAGAAATCCCCATAATTTGTGGTTGTGAAAAACAGTGGAGATTGTGATTGAGTGCGGCTGCACTCCCAGGTGCTCCTCTTAAAGGGACCACGTTCAGACTTACCCAACAATGGAATCACTTGCTCTGAGCTCCAGCACTGGGGCAGCAGCTGGAAAGGCGGCAGGGACAAATGGTAGGGATTTGAGTTGTGTGGCTTGGGACAGGGACTGGAGAGGCGGCTTTCTCCTGGACGGGGGAGCTAGCGGAAACCATTATTTCGTTGCTGACTCCTCCCCCTTTCCTGAGTGCAGCAGGCAGCCACCATATGAGTCTGTGTCATTCCTTCGATGTGTCCTGGTGGTTTGAGACCCAGCCCCGCCCAACTTTTAAGCGCACCCAGGCTGCTTTCAGTGGCTTTTTCGTGCAGACTGCCTGCCTTGACTCAACCTGCAGACTTTCTTGAGTTCTCTCGAAGGCTTGCGGGACCCACACAAGCAGCATCTGGCTGGAGTGTGTCCTGTACCTCTGGCTGAGCAGCCCTAAGTGGGCCCGAGCAGCAGCCAGTCTTGGTTCCTGGCTTGGCCTCTCAACGTGTTTCCAAGCACAGCATGGACAGCCATCTGAGGATTTCTTTGTGGCTCCTGCTGCATGGCCCCAGGTGGGGCATGGGCTATGGCTGAACTTGACCTACAGCAGATCCCCTTGAAGGTGCCCCACAGTGGCCAACTTCAAAACGAGCTGGAGTATTACCCAGTCGCCTCCAAGTACAAAACATCCAAGGGGCGGATTGGGCAGGCACCAGAGTCCTGCTGAGGCATATCCTACTCTGTAGGTTCAGTCCCTGCAATACAACGCTTCCACTGTAGTCAAGGACAGTCCTCACAACCAGTGAGCCCAAGGGTCAGTCCCTCGCAATGATGTGCAATTACAACCAAGGCTCAACTACAAGAGGAGGGCACACACAGCCCACACAAGGGACACACCTGGAGCACATGTTTCAGATGACCAGAAAGACTGCGCCACAGAATCCCACAGCACACCTACTACATAAAGCCACTCTACTAAGATTGAAAGACATAGCATCCCTACCTAATACATAGAAACAAACACAGGGAGGCAAGAAAAATGGGGAGACAAAGAAACATGTCCCAAATAAAAGACTAGAACAAAGCTCCAGAAAAAGAACTAAGTGAAACGAAGAAAAGCAATCTATCAGGCACAGAGCTCCAAACACTGGTTATAAGAATGCTCGGGCCTGCCGAGTGGCGAGTTGGTTAAGAGCTGGTTTGGGATGCCAGCTATGAGCAGCAGGGCCCCGGTTTAGATCCCACATGACAGCCAGTGACACTGCCCTCTATAGCTAAGATGGTAAACAACAGCTCGACCTGGAGCTGGGCTGCCATGAGTTGCTGGCGACAGTGTAGGCTGCAGCCCCTGCTGCAGTGGGCTGCCATAAGCTACCATGTGTGGCTGGCAGCCAGTGTGAGTGGCTGGCAGCCGGTGTAGGCTGCCAAGAGCCACCATGAGCGGCCGTCCAGAGGCCAGCAACCGATCTGCCTCACCCAGGAAGAGCGCAATTATAATACCAAGATTGGCCAATGAAGCAACATCCTCCACCACTAGACTGAAGAACAAAACGACAGCAACTTGTCTGTTCCCCTCCCCCAAAAAAAGAATGCTCAATGATTTCAGGAAGAACTTCAAAAGAGAGATACGAAACATAAAAATGGAGATGGAAACCATGAAAAGGAACCAGTCAAAAATAAAGGATACAATAAGGGAAATGAAGAATATATTACAGGGAATCAATGGTAGATTAGATGAAGCAGAGGATCCAAACAGCGATGTAGCAGAAAATACCCAATCAGGACAGCAAAAAGGGAAAAAAAATATCCAAAAAATTGAGGAGAGTTTAAGGGGCCTCCACGACAATATCAAGAGTACCAACATTCGCATTATAGGGGTACCAGATGGAGAAGAGAGCAAGCAAGGAATTGAAAACCTATTTGAAGAAATAATGACAGAAAACTTCCCTAACCTGGTGAAGGAAATGACATACAAGCCCAAGAAGCACAGAGAGTCTGAAACAAGATAAACACCAAGGCACATCAAAATTAAAATGCCAAAGGTTAAAGACAAAGAGAGAATTTTAAAAGCAGAAAGAGAAAAGCAGTTAGTTACCTACAAAGCTGCCCCCATAAGACTGGCTGGCAGCTGATTTCTCAACAAAAACTTTGCAGGCAAAAAGGGAGTGGCAGAGGGCCGGCTGAGTGGCTCAGTTGGTTAAGAGCTCGCTCAAGAGTTTGAGCTCTGAGCAACAGCGGTTCGAGTCAGCCCGAGCTGAGCAGCNTCTGAGCAACAGCGGTTCGAGTCAGCCCGAGCTGAGCAGCCGTGAGCTGCCAACAGGTGGCGGGATGGCTCAGCTAAAAAAAAAAAAAAAAAAAAAAAGGGAGTGGCAGGAAATATTCCAAGTGATGAACAGCAATGACCTACAAGATTATTCTACCCAGCAAAGCTATCATTTAGAATTGAAGGATAGGTAAGGAGCTTCCCAACAAGAAAAAGCTGAAGGAGTTCATCTCCATCAATCCAGTATTACAAGGACTCTTAGAAGGACTTCTTTAAGATGGAAGTGGCGTTAAGGATGGGTAATAGGGGAAGGGATTAAAAAGTACAAATTGGGGGCCAGCCGAGTGGCGTGTTGGTTAAGAGTTGGCTTGGGAGCGTGAGCTCTGAGCAGCAGGGCTGCCGGTTCGGTTCCCACATGGGCCAGTGACACTGCACCCTCTACAGCTAAGATTGTGAATAACAGCTCAACCTGGAGCTGGGCTGCCATGAGCAGTGAGTGGCCATCAGCCAGTGTGAGCAGCCAGGGGCTGTCAGCCAGCGAGAGCCACCGTGAGCTGCTGTCCAATGGCCAGCAACCGACTGTCACAGCCGGGAAGAACGCAATGATCATAATACCAACATGGGCCAGTGAAGCAGTGTCCTCCACAAGTAAACTGAAGAACAAAAGGACAGCAACTTGTCTGTTCCGCTTCTCCGATTCCCCAGCGCTATTCCCCCCTCCAATTCCCCAATTAAATCTTAAAAAAAAAAGAGTACAAATTGGTTGTTATACAGCAGTAGTAGGGATGTAGCGTATAGCATAGGAAATATAGTCAATAATATTGTAATAACTAGTTATGGTGCCACATAGGTACTAGATCTATCAAGGTAATAGATGGGAATGGGGTTGGGGGCAGGGTGAAAAAGGTGAAGGTATTAAATACAAATTGGTAGTTAACACATTATGGGGAACATGATCAATTGCATTGTAAAGATCATGTAAGGTGCCAGATGGGCACTGGACTTACCAGGGGGATCAACTGTAGATACCTGACCAATACGCAATATGCCATAAGCTGAAGTAGAATAATATTGAATGTCAACTATAACTAAATATATAGGTATAATATAATAGTTATTATATTAGATTATAGTCACGGGATGTGGAATACAACATAGGGAAGATAGTCGATGGTATTGTAACAGCTATATAAGATGTTAGAGGGGTAGTAGCTTGGGGGTGGGTTATCACTTTATGAGGGGTTTAAATGTCTATTACATTGCTTTGTACACACTAAAACAAATAAAAATATGGCAAAGATTTTCCTAACTGTTTCTCTATCAATGTTTTACTTGGTTTGGTATGCTTCTCAGCCAGCTGGCGATTTTGATGCACAAATTCAACGAATTTTTACAATGTTTTCATCAGTTCTGCTCATTACGGGCCTCCCTAACCTCTCTTCATCACTGACGTGTCCTCTCCTCTCAGAAAAACGTTTTGCCCATTTGCACACTGCCATTTTCTTCATGGCATTATCCCCATAAACTTGGACTAACATGTCCCTGATTTCACTTCCACTCTTGCCAAGTTTAACAAGAAATTTAATGTTTGTTCGTTCATTGATTTAATTCAAGCTCAGCCATTCTCGCAATGGCACACAAAAACACGCTACAATAATGAACGCCACTCAGCAAGACACCACCACATGTCGACAAAAACACAGCGTGAGACACTGATATACCAAGGTTATGAAACCTTACCAAGCTATTTGGACAGTGCTGCCAATGTAAGCGCATGGTGACAAGTTCTCGAACTTAACTGTCAGGCCTTGTATAGTCTCCCAAATCGAAGCTGTTGATATGCAGAATTCAAAGCATTTAAAAACATTCAAGTTGCAAGAGAAAAATTACAATTTACCTGTTCAAAAAATCAAAGATCAAACCCCATTTTCAACAAGAAATCATGATATATTGTTTTTCATCTTAAAGTAAGGATACTTGGTGGGGTTTTTGAATATTCTTTTTAATGTAGTTTTTAGATTATTGTCTGCATCATCTTCCTAGGAAGGTATTGCTACTATCCTTACATTAATACAGTGAATTCAGTACCCTCTTAATGGGAGATTTCACTAAGTCTTTTGTGTAGAAGGAAAACATCTCTTTCAGAGTGTAGTTCTAGGCAGGATTTAGAGGACATTATTATTTCTCATTGTACATAACTTCTCCTACGAGAAATCTTATGACAGTGACATGGTAGTTCAAAGCTGTTTTCAGGTACTTCTTACCAGCCCAACAACCTAAAAGGGTTGCTTATTCATGTATAACCTGGTGCTTTAGATACCAGCTGAGGAATGAACACTATCTCTATTAGCCAGTAACAACTTCACTGCCTGCAATGAACTATGGAAGTAAACTGTGAGGACAAATCACCACCAAGACTTAAAGGAGAGAGGTAAAAGAGGAATGGAGAGAACTCAGCTCCGTAGGAGACCATGTATCCTGAGCCAGGGGTGCACTGGGGGTCCTTATTCGAGCACCAGCTAAGCGTGAGGTTGTGTGCTTATACAGGCAAGCACCCAGGAGATGACCGTGAACCCTAAAGGTTTAACAGGTCTCTAAGCAGATCAAAAGAGAAGCTGATGAAGTAACCAAACCACCTTGCCCTTAGTCATCCAATTCTACTTCTTCACAATATGGTTCTATCATTTTGGTTCTCTTTTGTTCCACATTTCAAAATGTTATACTAGCCTGAATTTTTGTGCTTCTCTCAACTTTTTAAACATTTGCTCCTGTACTCAGCTTGTGAGCCAAGAAGCTCCTATGTTATGTGTCACACACCTAAATGACTGCAGGGATCGGGCAGGAACCCTACAAAGCGAGAAATGAGGAGTCACCCAGAGTCTACAGAGAACAGAGGTGCACAGAACTGCTAGGAAGGGCTGTGCTGCTGGCTGGGAAAAGACCTCCTTTCAAGGTTCAATTCTGAGAACTTAAGCTGCTAAACTGGGAAATGGAGCTGCTGAAAAGTCTCCTCAGCTTTGACATTCTTTTCTCTCTTCTTCTGGGTCAAAATCAGAAATTTGGGATAGAATACCAGTTTCTCCTTCCAATTGGTGCCTTTCTACCATCTGCCCTAGGCTCCTAGGGAGTCTTTAAAAGATTTTGTTCCTTAAAGGGACTTTGCCCGTTCTTCCTTTCTGAACCTTCCAAGATTAATTTCAAAGATAATAAAACCATTTTAAAATATGATTCCAATTACTAAAAAGTTATAGCCAAGTAGAATTTTAATAGGGAAATTACCTCATGAACACTCTCAGGTGGTAAAATTAAACATGTAAAACTAACCTAAAAGCATGCTAGTTCTAACTGAATGTCCAACTTTCTACCTGCTTTGTTTTGCATGTATTTCAGATATAATGATTTGTAGAATGGCTGCATGGCTGTTTTTTTAAGAAAACAAGCCAGAGAAGAGCTCAGAGGCACAGCACAAAGAAATACATACCACAAAGCAAGATTGGACAGTAATTAAATGGAGCCCAATTAAAGAACAGAAAAGAGGTTTTCTAAACAAAAGGGACTTTTCAAGATAAAGTTAAAAGAACACATACACAACTGAACAAAATATCAGCAAAATCCCATAAACAACTATGATTCAGTCGCTAAGCAAAAATTTTAATAATTCTATGGAATCATATGAACTAGTTATTAGCTAATATTTTTTAAACATGCTGTTTATTAACTTCTATAAACATTCACATATGACAACATGACTATGCTTTGCCAAGAATAATATCAGGTAAATATCACACGATACTAAGTTTTCTTATGTCAAGTTATAATTTAATCAGTATAGTGCTGACCTAAGAATAGACACAGATAAATGGAATGGACATATATGTATCTCATGATAGCATTTTAAATCAATAGAAAAAAGATTAACCAATAAATGGCTCTGGCATAATTGATTCGTTAATTATCTAGAAAATGTTAGATTCCTAATATGCACCACACACCAGAACAAAAATTCCTATGGATTAAAGAAATTAATTAATATCATAGAAACTAACAACACTGAAATGAGAAACCATTTCACCCGAAGAAGAAATCTTGAAAGGCCTTCCACAGCCCGTAAGTAAAATGTGAAGGCAAATAACCGGTAAGTAAAACACTGCAACATAGGACAAATGGCTGCCTGGTATACAAAAAGCTCTTTACACCCAATATGAAAAATAAATCCTAACACCCAACAGTGAAGTGCAAAGAACAATCATAAAAGAAAAAATGCCGGGCTGGCCGAGTGGCGCAATGGTTAAGAACTGGCTTGGGACGCCAGAGGGCCCCGGTTCGGATCCCACATATGAGGGCCAGTGACACTGCCCTCCACAGCTAAGATGCTGAACAACAGCTCAACCTGGAGCTGGGCTGCTGTGAGTCGCCAGCAACGGAGTGGGCTTCAGCCCCTGTGGCAGTGGGTTGCCACGGGTTACCGTATGTAGCCAGCAGCCAGCGTGAGCGGCCGTCCAGAAGCCGGCGAATGATGTGCCTCGCCTGGGAAGAGCGCAATGATGGTGCCAACTTGGGCCAGTGAAGCAACGTCCTCCACAACTAGACTGAAGAATAAAACGACAGCAACTTGTCTTGTTCCCCTTTCCCCAATTCCCCAGCACTGTTCCCATCCCCCAATTCCCCAATAAAAATCTTAAAAAAAAAAAAAGCCATGAAAAATATTGTTGCCATTCATCACATGTATTAAAAAAAAAAAGTTCAACTTTTGCCTATTAAAGTGGCAAAATAGCAGCTCATACTATTGATGGTTTTCCCTACATTTGTGAAATAAGAAAATGTTACTTTTATAAACAAAAATTATTAAAATGAATAATGATGGATTTTATTAATATACTAAAAAGAACACTGGAATAGTTATCAAGAAAGTTGGGTTTTAGCACCAAGCACTGCACTGAGTAGTTTTGTGCCTTTATTAAGCCATTTTTGCGACTCTAGTGTATAAATCTGTTATTGTCCAGGGCCACATCATTTAATTCATCACTCTCCTATTCAGAATGCTCATAATAAAACAAAGACATTAATTTAAGCAATGTTTTAGAGAAACATATTGCAATGTGTACTCTGTAGACCAGAATCATCTCACATGGTGTACTATTAAAAATGCAAACTGACAAGTTTCTTAATCAAAATATCTAAGAAGAGGCCCAGGGATCTGCACTTTTAACAAACTTCCCTCATGACAGAATTAAAGGGGGGAACAAATTCTGAAATTTTTCACAAACTTTTCCAGGTATAACATACTGTTTTGGGGGGTTCGTCTTCTAACTAACTGCCCTTCCCCTACTCTCTCTTCTTCTGAATTCAATTAAATTCCTCAGTTTGTATAATTTTAAAGAGACAAGAGTGATTCTAGGTAGAAGACAGTCACTGAAAATAAGGTCAACAGGCCTGCCATCCTCTGTCTGCAGAGAAATAGGTTTAGAGCATGTAAATTTTTCCTTTCTTTTTGATAGACAAACTAACATGTTTGGTCACAGATGGCCTGGTGTGATACCCTTTTAGAACTTTTATTTTATACTTGAATATATTCTATAAAATTCTCATGTCAAGGTGAGTTATGTCAATCACACCTCTGTGCAGTTTTCTTTCATAAAGCACTTTAACCAAACAATTATTTATCATCTATCCTAACCTTGTTTCCATGTAAAACTCCTCAACCTGGAAATAGATAATCTACTAAGACTAAAAAAAAAACTAGTCATAGATCCAGGATTGAGGCATCTAACACCCTCTGACAATATCCTCAAAAACTAGAACATTGAAAAAAGGGGGGTCACAGAGTAAGACTCAGGGAAACCATTAAACCCTTGGTCAATCTCCCCCAGGGAACTCTTTAAAAGAAAGCTTTCATCAGGTTTGAATAAATGATGCATTATTCTACATAAAGAGTGGTAATTGATTTAAAACAGCAATGCTGCAACACAAATATGCTTTAATAAAATAAAATTCAGTAGCTCTGTGTATTAAGATTATCATCGAAATATACTGCCGTACTTGTGCCTTCCACCACATTCCTCATTTTCTGCTGAGGAAAAGTCTAAGGCGCCCAGTGTCAACTGGGGCTGCCAACAACAATTAGTACTTGCTACCTCAACACATACCATTTTCATGTGTTAATGTGACCTGATAACCCTCTGAATAACGATGGAATTAGAATCATAATCATCAACGAAGGTATAAAGTACTAATTTCTTGGATATTAGATTACTAAATAAATATGCCAGAAAACACAGGATAAGCCTCCAATGATTTTGTAATTGTTATGTTGAGTAGCTTTGTTTTTTTCAAAGCTTATACAACATACAAACATAGCAGACAGAAGCCAAAGAAGACCAGAAGTGCATAAAAACCTACCTGCTAAATCTTCTAATCCTGGAAATTAATTTTTAATGAATAATGGAGGCTATAGTCAGCCTTGACTTCTTGGTCCCAGATGGAGAGGGGAGTGGTGGAAGCAGTTTCGAAAGGGTGGCATTAGTCCATTCCTAATAAACGTTAAGAGACAACTGAAACAAACATTTTCTTCTTTTTTTATGTAACTTATCCTTTCTATGTAAGGTTCTCTTTCATTTTTCCCAAGGAAAGCTACATTCTGTTGTAGGATTAGGTATCTGATCAATAATCAAGAGGCCAAAGAGACAATGATTAAAACATAGTATATAGTGGGAAGTATAAGAACTTGGATTAAATTGAAATATCAGTTCCACCAGTTACTAATTGTATAACCTGGAGTCATTGTTTCTCTAGGTCATTTCCAGTCTTAAAGTTTTTGTACCCACCCTTCCCCTCCCTAAAAAAACAAGGAGAAAAACACTTCAATTTTTGACATCAAGTTTGGGAGGTAGCAAGTCCTTTGACAAATCACTAGTCATAAAGCCTTAGTAACTGTTTTCATTTTTCCTTTTTTAAAAAAGCTATAGGGCCAGCCGAGTGGCTCAGCTGGTTAAGAGCTGGCTTGGGAGCACCAGCTCTGAGCAGCAGGGCTGCAGTTTGGATCCCACAATGAGGGCCAGTGACGCTGCGCCCTCTACAGCTAAGATGGTGAACAGCTCGACCTGGAGCTGGGCTGCTGTGAGTTGCCGGCGACGGCATAGGCTGTAGCCCCTGCTGCAGTGGGCTTTCATAAGCTACCGTGTGTGGCCGGCAGCCAGCGTGAGCGGCCGACCAATGACCGGCGACCCATCTGCCTCATCCAGGAAGAGCACAATGATCATACCAACATGGGCCAGTGAAGCGAAGTCCTCCACAACTAGACTGAAGAACAAAAATAGCAATTTGTCTACCTGTCTGTCTGTTCCCCTTCCCTGATTCCCCAACGCTGTTCCCCTCCCCCCAATTCCCCAATAAAATCTTTAAAAAGAAAAGCTATAATATTACATCCATACATATAATACAGTTCACAAAAATTCAAAAAGCAATCGTAACAATTCATTCTGAGTTTTATGTATACAACTTTTTTTCACCTCCTACATCAGTAACTGACATATACATGTTAACAATCAAGTACATATTCTTTTTCTTGTTTTTCTCAGTACACATAAAACCACATACATGATTCATACATACATGCATGGAGATATACATAAACATATGAGGGCTAGTCTTACCTTAATAGATTAATATTACCCATACTTCTCTGCATATTGCTTCTCTCATTATCTCATGCAAATCCCTCCATGTCAAGAGGTACAACTCCAGTTCATTCTCTGAAAGGCTACCTAATATTCCATAGTGTGGCGATAACATTCTATTTATTCACTCCTTACTGATGGGCTTTCACTTTGTTTTCCATTTTTTCCCACTTAGAACCATGTCAAAATGAACTTGTTTGTACATATGCTCTTGTTGTTTCGTATTTATAGGCTAAAATCCTAGGAGCGGCAAAAGGCTGAAAGCTTTTCAACTAAGGTCAGGAGCAAGGCAAGGATTCCCACTTTCACCATTTCCATTCAACACAGTACTGGAAGTTCTAGCTGTAGCAATCAGCCAAAAAAAAAAAATTTTTTTTCAAATTGGAAAGGAAGTAAAATTATGTCTATTCCCAGAAGATATGATCTTAACTGTAGAAAACCTTAAAGATTGCATTTAAAAACTGTTAGAATTCAGGAAAGTAGCACAATACAACACACAAAAATCAGTTGTACTGCCTTACATGAAAAATGAACTGAGGGACAGCCGGTTAGCTCAGGTGGTTAGAGCACAGGCTCATAACACCAAGGTTGTCAGTTCAATTCCCACCTGGGCCAAGGAGCTGTGCCCTCCACAAATAGATTGAAGACAAGTAACTGACTTGGAGCTGATGGGTCCTGGAAAAACACCCTCCACAACTAGATTGAAACTACTACTTGACTTGGAGCTAATGCGTCCTGGAAAAACACACTGTTCCCCAATAAAATTTCTTTAAAAAAACCTGAAATGCAAATTACAAAAATAATCCCATTTACAATAGCATCAAAAATAATAAAAATACTTAGGAATTAACTTAACCAAGGAGTGAAAAGACTTGGACAAATAAAAACTGCAGAACACTGCTAAAAGAAACTAAAGACATAAATAAGTGGAAACACACCCAATGTTCGTGATCTACATTCAATGCAATCCCTATTAAAATCCCAATGTTGCCTTTTTTTTTTTGCAGAAATAGAAAGACTCATCCAAAACTCATGTGGAATCTCAAATAGTCAAAACAACCCTGAAAAAGAATAAAGCTGAAAGGCTCACAGTTCCTTACTTCAAAACTTATTGCAAAGCTACAGTAATGAAATCTGTGGTACTGACATAAAAAAAGACATACAGACCAACGGAACAAAATCAAGAACCCAGAAATATATCATTGCATACACAAATGATTTTTGACAGGGGTGCCAAGACCATTTAATGGGAAAAAGAGAGTCTTTTTAACAAATGGTCCTGGGAAAACTGGATAGCCACATGTTAAAAAAAGAAAAAAAAAACTTGGACCCTTAGCTAACACCATATATAAAAATTAACTCAAAATGGATGAAAGACCTAAATGTAAGACCTAAAACTATAAAATTCTTAAAAGAAAACTGCAAAATCTTCATAACACCAGATTAGGCAACAATTTCTTGGATATGCAACCAAAGGTACAGGTAACAAAAAAAAAAACAAGAGAAAAATTGGACTTCATGAAAATTTTTAAAAATTATATGCATCAAAAGATTATGAACAGAGGGCCGACAAAATGGCTCAGATGGTTGTGAGTGCGAGCTCCCAACAGTGGGGTCGCCAGTTCAGTTCCCACGTGGGACGGTGAGCTGCGCCCAAGCTGAGCTGTTGCTGAGCTGCCAATAGGTGGCAAGATGGCTCAGCTGTTGAGAGCACGTGCTCCTAACAACAAGGTTGCCAGTTCAGCTCCCACATAGGATGGTGGCTGCTCCCCCTGCAACTAAGATTGAACATGGCACCTTGTGCTGAGCGGCCATGAGCTACCAACGGGCAGCCAGATGGCAACTGGACTTGGTGCTGAGGTAACTGTGCCCTCCACAACTAAGACTGAAGAACAACAACTTGGCTGTTCCCCTTCCCCAATTCCCCAACACTGCTTCCTTTCCCAACTCCCCAATAAAATTTTTAAAAAAAAGAAAAGATTATGAACAGAGTAAAAATGTAATTCACAAAATGGGGGAGGAAATATTTGTAAATAATTTATCTGAAAAGAGATTAATATCCTGAATATGCGTACATGGAGCGCACCTAAAACTCAACAACAAAAAACCCAGCAAACTGGGCTGGCCGAGTGGCGCGTTGGTTAAGAGCTGGCTTGGGACACCAGAGGGTCCCGGTTCGGATCCCACATATGAGGGCCAGTGACACTGCCCTCTGCAGCTAAGAAGCTGAACAACAGCTCAACCTTGAGCTGGGCTGCCATGAGTCGCCAGCGATGGTGTAGGCTGCAGCTCCTGCTGCAGTGGGTTGCCATGGGCTACCGTGTGTAGCCAGCAGCCAGCGTGAGCGGCCAGCAGCCAGTGTGAGTGGCCAGCAGTCACCGTAAGCGGCCTTCCAGAAGCCGGCGACTGATCTGCCTCGCCCGGGAAAAGCGCAATGATGGTGCCAACTTGAGCCAGTGAAGCAACGTCCTCCACAACTAGACTGAAGAACAAAACGACAGCAACTTGTCTGTTCCCCTTCCCCCAATTCCCCAGCGCTGTTCCCATCCCCCAATTCTCCAATAAAAACCTTTAAAAAAACAAACAAAAAAACACCCCAGCAACCCAGATTAAAAAATGGGCAAAGGACCTGAGCACATTTTTCCAAAGAAAATATACATATGGCCAAATGAAAAAACGCTCAATACTGGTAATCATTAGGTAAATGCAAATCAAAACTACAATAGGATATCACCTCACACCCACTAGGATGGCTACTATAACAACAACAAAACAGAAATTAACAAGTGTTGGTGAGGGTGTGGAGAAATTTGGAACCCTTGTACACTGTGGATAGAAATATAAAATGGAAGAGTATCTGTGGTAAAATGTGGCACGTTTTCAAAAACATTTAAAAATAGAATTTCCATATAATCCAGCAAATTCCACTTCTGGGTATATAACCAAATAATTGAAAGCAGGGTCTCAAAGACGTATCTGTACACCCATGTTCATATCATTATTCACAATAGCTAAAATGTGGAAGCAACCCATCAATGGATGAATGGATAAGCAAAATGTGGTATACACATAAAACGGAATATTATTCAGCCTTAAAAGGGAAGAACGTTTGGAAATATGCTACAACATGGATGAACCTTGAGGTGATTATGATAAGTGAAATAAGCCTGTCACAAAAGGGCAAAGACTGTATTATGATCTCACTTATATCAGGTACTTAAGAGTAGTCAAAATCATAGACACAAAGTAGATTGGTAGTCACCAAGGGCTGGGGAATTGGGGTGGGGAATAAGGGGAATAAAGAGTTGTTTAATAGGTACAGAGCTTCAATTTCACGTGAGTAAAAGAATTCTGGGGGTAGATAGATGGTGATGGTGGAACAATATTATGAATGCATTTAATAGCAACGAACTATACACTCAAAATGGTTAAGATGATAAATTTTGTTATTGTGTGTTTACCACAATAAAAAAATCAGAAAAAATTAAATTAAATTAAACTACAATGAAATATCACCTGGCCTTTCCCCCTACCCCAAACCCCAGGAGTTGCAAAGAGTGTATGACTGTGTGTGTGTGTGTGTGTGTGTGTGTGTGTGTGTGTGTGTAGGTAGTTTTAGTTTTAATAGACGTCAAAATATTTTTCAAGAAGGCAACATCAACTCATTCTCTATTAGCATATATGAGAGTACCCTTTTGTCTTCCTGTAATAGATATTACCATCCTTATAATTTTTGCCAGTCAGATGAGCATCTTTTAAGATATCTGTTGACCATTTAGATTTATTTTTCTGTGACTTGCCTCTTCATATCCTTTGCCCATTGTTCCACTGGGTTGTATGTATATTAAGGGCAATGACTGTCATCTGCTTTGCCAATACTTTTTTCTTACTTAACAGTATTTTTTGTTACACAAATTTTTTTTTAATTATGGCCTACTGTTTGTCTTTCTTTTACAGCTCAGAACACAAGTCAGGAAACTATGGTCTGCTACTTGTTGTTATAAAGTTTTATTCACACAAGCTTGCCCAAGTATTTACATAACAAAGTTGAGTGTTACAGAAAACACTCACCAACTCTTGCCCTAGAATGTCAAGAAAATGGCATGACTATTATGTCTCACCCCATAGAATTTAAGCTCCAAGAGAATGTTTGTACGTTTTATTCATTGCTATACTCCAACAGCCTAAAAAAGTATCCAGCAAACAGTACATATTAAATTTTCAGAATTAATGCAAGGTCTGCTGGCTTTTATATTCTTAACTTGAAATAAAGCTAAGTACTAAGTATTAGTGATATTTGAATAGTACTATTACATAATAAAAAATATTTTTAATAATAATAAGTAACATACTTTTTTTTTACTGTGAAAGTCAATGAGAAACAACACACTACAGTTTTATAGCTGAAAAATATCCCCAAAATAAGGACATCTTAGGAGAAGACAATTTGAACTCACCTGGATGTTAAAAGTCACAGTACTCAAGACAATTGAGTGTTCATTATAAACTACTTTTCAGCTGACAAGTCTGATGAAGGTGACTATTTTTAACCTAAAGTGTCTGATGAGAAGAGGGTATATTTGATTAGCAATACTATACAACTTGAGGGTCTGGCCCAGCTTGTCTACCATAAATGCAAGAGAGTCAGGCTCATTTTAAAATTCAGACTGTTTGTAACATGTCCTCTGGGGTATTTCTTTCTCATTATTTTGCCTCCAAGCGTTAACTTTACAATGCATTGTGAGATTACTGCATGTTCTGTTCAGCTCAGTAAAGAAAAAAATTTTAAGCCCAAAATATAATGTATAATGCTTTCAACCTTTCTGTTCATGTGAAAGTTTTCATAATAAAATATTGGGGGGAATACTCCATGATCACAGAAAAAATTCTCATAACCCTACAGTCTGATTTCTATTACCCCACAAAATGAACACTGTCCTTCTAGCTATTAAATTACAATAAGCAGCATCCATCTTTCAAACTCACAGTCAATGAACACTGGTTAAAATTCATATTACATCCTTCCATCCAAGTACATGATTCCTTTACTTTTACATTTTAGACACTTTTAATAACTAGCATAACTCCTAGAAACAAGCAATATATTCACCTTGAACTAAAGTCTGACAAACTTTAAAACCTTTTTTTTAACCTTATACAATTTAGCTATTTCTATTCAGAGTGAGGTGTGACATCAGGAAAAAGGACGCCCTGATAAGTTAAAACATATCCAAAAAGGCATCTTATAAAAGCAGGAACTCCCACTTACTAAATCTATTCATCATCTACCACTAGGAAAGAGGTGGGTGGGGTAGTAATGAAAGAAGAATAGAAAATGGACATGGAATAACAAAGAGAAAGAGAATAAAAATCTACTACTTTCAGATCTTCAATGACTAGGATAAGGAGAAAAAAAAACCAATAAAAACAAACAAACAAAAACCTCGCAACATAACATTCATATCCAGAAAGTGTATGTGTGGGAGTACAGGGTGATTACAGTTCCAATAAGCTGAATTTTAATAAAAGATTGAAGTAGCACCAAGTAGATGAAAGGCGGCCCCTTTAACATTTGCTCCTGGAGTCCAGCAACTCCCAGCAGTTGGCTGGAGACTAAGCTGGAAGATCCTGTGGAGCTCCAACAAAGGGACAAACAAACTCGAATCCCCAGGGCCCCCCTCCCGACAACGCGTGAAACAACTTGATAAATGATTGCTCTGTCAGGGGATGAAGATGGAGACGTCTGGGAGCAGAGAGGGGAATGTATCTAATTTAGAAGGCGAAGAGGGGGGAGGGAGGAGGAAAAGGAAAGGGGAATGGCAGACAGGAGCTCTTAAGACCACCTTATAACACTAACAATCAACTGAAGAACCTAGAAGCAAACACCCAAAACCCAAAAGATTCTCTAAGAATTCAAGTCATTGGAGTAGAATAAGAGACCTCTCTCCGTTTACTCATAGTTCCTCCCAAATCACTAGAATTCTAGGGCAAAGTTTTCACCTTCCATAACCCATTTTCTAGCCTCAAGTCCAAGCTTGAAAAAATACTGCTCTCATGTTACTTCATTCATTTGGGGATGACAGGAAATACAAACTCCATTCCCTCTACCCCCAACATATTGCCTAAAGGCTGCTGATTCAGAGCTTAAAGCCAGAAGAAGCACAAGAGCCCAAAGTTTAGCTCAATCCAAGGAAACATTAATTACCCTAAAACAAAAACAAGAGAGGAGTTCACCTCTGGGGCCCAACACTTAAACTCTCCTGCTTCCACTCCTCTAGAGTGTGTGCTCAGTTATTTATACAACCTCTTCCTGACCAAGGACTGGTAGTAGTCCCATAGGAGTGTCCTGTTTGGGGAAAACTCAGTGGTGACAAATTCAGTCAACACTGAGAAGTAGGCAGACAAAGCATCTCAATTTGAGAAAAGGGTTTTTGAAATTAGTGGTAAAATACAGGTTTTTGAAAATCAGTTACCAAGAGTAATTAATTCAAAAGGGACATTAATTATTCAAAAGGGACACAGGCTAAGCATCTGATGAAAGACCATTAAGCAAGTTTACCAAAATACATGTCAAAAGTAGGAACAACCAAGGAGCATATAAAGAATTTCTAATTGACACAAGTCTTTCTTACGCGACTCCCAATTTTTTATGTGATGAACTAGAAACAGGTAATGAGTAAGCACTGTTTTTTATATTATTGTACTACATATAAAACTATCAAAAGGCCAAATGCAGCTTTAACTGTAATTAAGTTAAATTAATGTACATAACTAAAATGTACAGCAAATTGTATTCCAAGAAAGTTAAGAAAGTTAATTGACCTTTTCTGATGTCCAGTACCTAATCCTTGGAGGATTACTGATAACTAACATTCTGGGCCCCCAAATCGAATCTATTACTGGACTGTATTTCAGAACATCTGACATACATCTAATTAATGGTCAGAGAGAGACTGTGTTGTTAGTTTAAGGGACAGGACAGCCATGAGAAAATAACCATTTACGTTGGTTAAGTGGGAGGGGCACGCTCCTATTAAGTTTGTGTGTGTGTGTGTGTGTGTGTGTGTGTGTGTGTGTGTGTGTGTGTGTNGGGAGGGTAAAGGGAGATCCAGTGAGTCTATCTAGGCTTAATGTATTTATGGCCTGCCCAGAATTTTTATTGGCTTAAACAAAAATAGATGTTCTGTGACCAAACTCACTTGCAAATTCCCCAGAAACCTGCTTTACTAGGCTACATAGCTTTAAAGGGGTCCTAGGCTTTCCAAAATTTAGAGATGAGAGAAGAGGCTGTGTACCATGTATCTTGCTTTGAGACAATAGTCTTACAAGCATACAATCCTATCTCCAAATTCTACCTTGCCTTACCACCTTGCTGTCAAGGTCTGAGTCTTATAAAATAAGTAAATTCCTGTTTGCAGGCTGCCTAACCATAATTTGAAAAGATTTATGCGTCAACTAGTCAAAGTTTTATCTGATACATAAGACACTGCAAACTGGTAGCATGCAGAAATACTTGTTTTGATCTGTAGTTTTATTTTTGTTGTTTTTGTTTCACTAATTGTGACTTTTTTGTTTTTAATCTTGGAGAGTTTACATAAAAATCCGGACATCTCATTTCTCTTGAAAACTCAGAGGTCTGATTCTGACGCATGGTTCTTCATGACAAGACTCAGCCAGAGTTCCGGGGTTGCACCACCCCCTTTCAGAATGGACATGTACCCTCGGGTTTACCAGCTGTACATCAAGCTCTCCCTCTCATTATGTTACCTGCCTGGCCCTGTGGGTATCTGAGTTTTGACATTTAGTTCTCCAACTTCAATGAGTGCTAATTTAGCCTGCACACGGACAATGCCCGTACATGCTGTTTTCCAAGTTAAACATTCATGGCTCTTTTTTTTTCACCAGTCCCAGATGATGCTAGTCTCTCTCTTCAAGTCCCCTTTGACTGGACACTATCCTCTCACCTGTAGCATCCAGGATTTAACACAATATTCTCTGATGTGTTGAGAAGACAGGATAACCCTGACTTTATTTTGAACAGCAGTGGGTCAAGGATCTCATCACCCTTAATGGCTGCTAAGAAAAAATATACAAACAGAACATGAGCCAACCAGGGAGGCAAGAAATAGTGACAGCTGGCTACAGGAAAGAAAAGCAGTTCCACTCCATGGTTGGGGAGTATTATTTCTAGGCTGCTGGAAAAGGTAGACAAGGCAACAGCCTAGTGGGTTAATGTCAGACTAGTGTCTGACCCTGAAAACTTTCTACTGCCACCATTTAAGGCTGCATTTCCCAAAACAGGGCCTCAGACTACCTGCAACAGAGTCTCCACGACCCAACCCCAAATCATACTCTCTGGGGTGGGGTTTCAGAAGCTGCTTTTTAAATAAGCAATCCAGTGGTTCTAGGATACATGCAAGTTTGAAAATAACTAAATTCTACTGCAGCTGCCATAAGGATGAGTCAAGACTTATAGCCCTTCCCTGTCTCTCCCAAGCTGACTTCTATGACTCTTCCTCTATTCTTCCCCACTCCCTTGATTATATACCTTAAGGACTAAAGCAATAATCACTCTATGTTTAACTATACGTTAGACTTAAAGCAAAGGGTCTTTATTTTTTTATCCTCCTAGACAGAGTGCCTGGCACATAGCAGGCACTCATTTATTCAAAGAAGTAAGTTATTTCACTTCAGGTCATTATTTAAACATTGTATACATACAATCAGATGGTCTAATGATCTAATATTGTAGCATCTCTGTTTTAAGCAGTAGAGAAGTGCTTCTCAACCTGTTTTGCATCATCACCCCCATAACGAAACTTTATATATATTTCTCCCCCAGTTGTCCCAAACAATGAAATTTTGGTATCACAGAAATACTATGTATCAGTTAATGTACTGTGGCCCTTTAGAGGGTCATAAACCACTAATAGCTGAAGATTTTTTTCATCCCATAGCCAAAAGAACCAAGTTTCACCCCCTTTCAGGCAATATCATCCCCTTGAGAATGCATTCAGTAGTTTATATTTTAACAAAACAATGAAATGACATGGGGGATTGTCAGTTTAGTGTTTAACAATGGTTCATTTTAACTTCTTTTACCAAATCAAAAACTGATCAGAGTTAATATGTGTTACTGACAGTTTAAAATACCATCATCAGTTCTACACATGAACTTTCCCCAAACTGGGTATTATACTAACAGTATTCCTACTAAAATCCATTAACTTATTGAAACAAACTATAAAAAATATTTATAAAGATTTTTTAGATACAGCAATACTAGGCCTTCAAACATATACTGACTTTAACCAGTAGTAATATCACTTGTATCATTCAAAGAATTAACCCTCTTTGCCAGTGATGGAAGTGCCCCACCCCCCAAACAGTGCAGCACCTGGGCAATCAGAAGTATGGGGAAACCCCCTGCAGAGTATGTCACATTTACTGACATCACCCACACATCTGGCTGTCATCCAGGAGTATATGTAAAAGTATATGAAAGCTTTAATAAAAAAGACAGATAAAAACAAGTGTTGGTGGGGCCGGCCAAGTGGCTCAGTTGGTTAAGAGCGAGAGCACTGAGCAACAGGATCTCCAGTTCGAGTCCCACATGGGCCAGTGAGCTGCGCCCTAGATGAGCTGCCGCTGAGCTGCCAAGATGGCTCAGCTGGTGAGAGCATGTTCTCCTAACAACAAGGTTGCCGGTTCAACTCCGACATGGGATGGTGAGCTGCACCCACCCACAACTTAGATTTAACACAGACAGCACCTTGAGCTGAGCGGCCGCAAGCTGCCGATGGGCGGCCGGATGGTGACTGGCCTTAGAGCTGAGCTAGCTGCGCCCTTCACAGCTAAGATTGAAGGACAACTTAGCTGTTCCCCTTCCCCCATTTCCCAATAAAATCTTTTTTAAAGAAATAACAAGTGATGGTGAGGATGTGGAGAGACTGAAACCCTCAAACACTGCTGGTGAGAACAGAAAATGGTGCAACCACTTCAGAAAAGTCTGGCAGTTCTTCAAGAAAAATGAAAACCTATGTCCCCACAAAAATATATATACATGTTCATAGTAGCATTATTCCTAACAGCCCAAAGTGGAAGCAACCCACATCAACTGATGAATAAACAAAATGTGCTATATTCATACAATGGACTGTTACCTGGCAATCAAGGAATGAAGTACTAAGGCCAGTACAACGTGGATGAAGAACCTTAGGAACACTATGCTAAGTGAAAGAAGTCAATCACAAAAGGCCGTGTTTTGTCCAATCCCAATGATAGGAAATGTCCAGAACAGGCAAATCTAGAGAAAGAAAGTAGGTTCGTGGTTCCCAAACAATGGGGTGGGGAGGAGAGAAGAGTAGAGGGTGACTGCCAAAAGGTTTGGGGTTTCTTTTAGGGGTGATTATAAATTTTCTCAAAATGATTGTGGTGATGGCTGCACAGCTCTATGAATATTATACTGAAACCACTGAATTGTATGGTTTGTAAATATCTCAATGGACTGTTCCTGGGGATGGGGGGGTCCTTTGAAAACATACCAGCAAATGTAGTCTGGATTACGTGGCTGTGGCTGGTTTTCATTTTAAAGTAATGCTCCAATGATACCATTCAAAATGGATATATGGCTTTTTTAAGTGATCATATTTATTGAATTCAGGTTTGAAGAGTAGTATACAGAAGCAAAGTACTGATGGCAGTTGTTCAAAATCTATATATGAATAATTTTATGCTGTGGCTTCAATGCAATGGACTATCTACCCTGAGAGATGATGTAAAATATATATACTGTAATCCTCCCAACAACCCTGCAAGGTAGATATTATTGTCTTCCTTTGAAATAACTTAAATCCAAATACCCTCAAGACCAGAAAAGGTCAAATAATTAATCTAAGCTTCAGTTTCCTGATCTGTGAAAGGGATAACAATGCAAGTTGCACCAGAGTTGTTGTATGCTAAATGAATAAGGTGTATTAAGAGCCTGATAACAGTAAAGTCACTTAAGTTTCTGTGTTCTTTTACTGAGGCCTCAGCAAAAACAGATGAGCATTCAGAAAGCTAGCACAGTGTGTATAAATGATCGGGGTATTATGAGTATTATGATCAATACTCAAAGACATCAATACTGTTATGCTCACCAGGGTTCTCCTTAAGTTGTGAACTTAATCATGCAACATGAGCAACAATGGAAACAGAGCATTTGCATACAGGTTACTGTATTGGTCAAATAAACTAACAGTTACTCTAGCACATATTTAATGATATGTATCATAATTTTGCTAATTAAATAGTGGGCAGTGATCGTCTATAACTATTAGGACTTACATAGGCCAAGTACTGTTTTCAGGGTCATTTGAGAGCCAAGCACTGGCTGTTTTTATTTATTTATTTATTTTTAAGATTTTATTGGGGAATTGGGGGAGGGAACAGCATTGGGGAATCGGGGAAGGGGAACAGAAAAGTTGCTGTCCTTTTGTTCTTCAGTCTAGTTGTGGAGGGCGTCCCTTTGCTGGCCCATGTTGGTACTGTGATCATTGCACTCTTCCCGGGTGAGGCAGATTGGTCTCCGGCCATAAAAAGGTTGCTCACGGCAGCTCATGCTGGCTGCGGGCCACTCACGGTAGCTTTATGGCAGCCTAGTCAGCCTACGCTGTTGCCACACGGCAGCCCAGCTTCTGGTCGAGCTGTTGTTCACCATCTTAGCTGTAGAGGGCGCAGCATCACTGGCCCATGTGGGATCTGAACCAGTGGCCCTGCTGCTCAGAGCTCACGCTCCCAAGCCAACTCTTAACCAACGAGCCACTCGGCCAACCCAAGCACTGGCTGTTTTTAAAACCGGCAAAAACACTGCAGCCACAACCCACAGGAATGATGCAAGCTTGCACTTCTCCCCACTGGATGTTTACAAAGAAGCCTTGGCTGGACACTGAGAAATAAGTCAGACTGCACAAAGGACAGCTTAGGCTTGGGGTGGAACACTTCTTTTCCCAGCATTAAAATCTGACGGGGCAGCCCGGCCTCGAAAGAAAAGCTGGTAGGAGAGGAAAGGAAATCAATCACAGTCTGAGAGACAGGAGAGGTGGGATGTGTGTGAGGGACAGAGAAGGGAGAGGGTTAGAGATAATTGAGTGTGATGAGCTACAAGGGCTGATGGAGGATACACTGATTGATATAACTTCTTGGAGAATCAGAGGGCAAAATAAGAGTGACAGATGAATGATGATGGCCAAAGGACATGTGGGAAGAAAGGCAAGGATAGGGTGCAGAAAGGTGGGACCACTCCTGTAGGTGCACATTTGCACTGTTTATCAGGAAGTTGGGTTCACCACTTTGCTAAACAAAATGTATGCACAGACTGTGTGCATTTATCATATGTCACCACACTGGGAAGTCTGACCATTAAACACCCCTGACCTATGAAAATACAATGCAGATAAAATGACAAGAAACAGCAGTATCCTAGTAGTTAGTTGTCTGACATGAAGTGAACAACCAGAAACAATCTTGTAAAAATCTAGCACATGAAACCGCCCCAAACCTAAGTGTGGAGCTAATAAAGTTAGGAGCAAAGGTATACACAGCGCAACAGAAATGAAATCAACACCACGCTACAGGGCAGTGCAGACGTAAGATACACAGATAAAAGTATATCCCATACACTACATTAGGCCAAGAAGGACATGAAAAATACATGTTGTATGATTCTATGTGCTAAGACAGGCAAATCTAATCTGTAGATAGAAATCAGACCAACAATCACGTGGGGCAGGGTGTGTATGTGTGTCGGGGGAGCGGGGCCGGGAATATGACTTAAAGGGGCATAAGAAAACTTTCTGGGGGATGCAAATGATCTGCATTTTGTTTGGAGATGTGGTTACAATGGTGTAATACAGCTGCTGAAACTCAACTGTATACTTAAAATCTATGTACTTTTTTTGTATATAAATTATAATTCAATGAAATTGATTTATTTTTTTAAAGGTTGGGAAGTTCTTCTCAAAATGGGTAAATTACAAATTTAGGCTATCAAGCAGTAGTGGTAAACTGCTATACACGAAATGTCGGTTAACCAGAAGCTCTGCTTCCAAGGAAATTTCAAAGAGCTGAAATTTTACCTTTTATCCTAAGTAGAGATTGTACCAATAACACTTTGCATACTAACATTTTTTTCCTTACCTTTTTTTTTTTTTTTTACAGATTTTATTGGGGGGTTGGGGGAGGACAGTGTTGGGGAATCGGGGAAGGGAAACAGACAAGTTGCTGTCCTTTTTTTTGTTCTTCAGTCTAGTTGTGGACGTCGCTTCACTGGCCTACGTTGGTATTATCATTGCACTTTTCCCGGGTGAGGCAATCGCTCGCCGGCCATTGGATGGCTGCTCATGGCAGCTCATGCCCACTTCCGGCCAGCCCCACTGCAGCCTATGCTGTCACCCTGTCACCAGCAACCCACAGCAGCCCAGCTCCAGGTTGGGCTGTCATTCACCATCTTAGCTGTAGAGGGTGCAGCATCACTGGCCCATGTGGGATCCAAACCGGCAGCCCTGCTGCTCAGAGTTGGCGTCCCAAGCCAACTCTTAACCAACACGCCTCTCAGCCGGCCCTTTTTCCTTACTTTTTGCAAAACTTGACCAGCAAATTCATCAATATTATTTTCACTAATTACAACTTACTAAGTTGCTACATTTTTCCTTCCATAGAGCTAAAATTATTGCCTAAGAAGCAAGTACAGTACAGGAAATTTACCATTTTATAAGGCAAAGCTGAATTATCAAGAGGTGACCCTCAAAGAAAAAACAATGCCAGTCAATGGCTATTGCTAGGCCTGTATTTTTTTTTAAAGATTTTTATTGGGGAATTGGGGGAAGGGGAACAGACAAGTTGCTGTCCTTTTGTTCTTTAGACTAGTTGTGGAGGATGTTGCTTCACTGGCCCAAGTTGGCACCATCATTGCGCTCTTCCCAGGCAAGGCAGATCAGTTGCCGGCCTCTGGATGGCTGCTCACAGCGGCTGCTAGCTACACACAGTAGCCCATGGCAACCCACCTGCCATCACAGGCAACTCACTGCAGCCCAACTCCAGGTCGAGATGTTGTTCAGCATCTTAGCTGTAGAGGGCAGTGTCACTGGCCCTCATATGTGGGATATGAACTGGGGCTCTCTGGCATCCCAAGCCAGCTCTTAACCAATGCGCCACTCGGCCAGCCCTAGGCCTATATTTAAATTTATCTAAATGCTATTTCTACTAAAATTCACACAACAGGAACTTGTTGAATGAATGTAATAAAGCCCATAAAAAATTAAGTCTCGGGCCGGCCGAGTGGCGCGAGGGTTGGGAACTGGCTTGTGATGCCAGAAGGCCCCGGTTCGGATCCCACATATGAGGATCAGTGACACTGCCCTCTACAGCTAAGATGCTGAACAACAGCTCAACCTGGAGCTGGGCTGCCGTGAGTCGCCAGCAACGGCGTAGGCTGCAGCCCCTGTTGCAGTGGGTTGCCATGGGCTACCGTGTGTAGCCAGCAGCCAGCGTGAGCGGCCAGCAGCCGCAGTGAGCGGCCGTCCAGAAGCCGGCGACTGATCTGCCTCACCCGGGAAGAGCGCAATGATGGTGCCAACTTGGGCCAGTGAAGCAACGTCCTCCACAACTAGACTGAAGAACAAAACGACAGCAACTTGTCTGTTCCCCTTCCCCCAATTCCCCAGCGCTGTTCCCATCCCCGAATTCCCCAATAAAAATCTTAAAAAAAAAAAAAAATTAAGTCTCTTTCTCATGAATTAGCAGAAGACACTCAATAAACTGCTAGCTATGTGATAAAGCTATTTTAAATTTTAAAAGCTAAAGAACATTCCTGTTGTAAGAAAACACATCTGACAACAATGTCAATGTGACACGTGAATCAAGAGACTTTTAAAAGATTCATGACTTTGCACTTTAAGGAATTTATCATATGGAAATAATCATAAATGTGTACATTAGATATCCACTGGTACTTTATTTTTAAAAAGAAAAGCAGAGCACTGAAACAATTGAAGGGTCCAAACTGGGTGAATAATTAGAAAGATCATGATCAGTCACAGAATGACCACAATTTGAATCCAGGCAGCTTAGGTTTAGAACCTAAACTCTTAACATACTATATTGTCTTGACCCATTTTATTATTCAGAGCATGAATGAGGAAGGAATTTACCAGTATTTGACAGGCAAGGAAACAAACAAAAAATGGTAAGGGACAATAATAAAGGTCTAGGAAAAGAAAACAACTAAAAGGATTATATATTCCGTATTCTTGACCCATAAAACTAAAAAATTCTAACCTCAGTATTAGTAATCATTTTGAAGCAGAAATAAATACAAATATCACTACTCCTCTACACATACACTTAACTGCCTGGATTCACATATTTTACATGAAATTAATCACTATGAAGGGAACTGTATTCAAAGGTATTTCAGTCAACAGGGCATCCAGCTCCCTTAGCACCAACTACTGGCTTCATAATTTCACCATTTCAATTTCTCCAACACAGAACGAGAAAGGTATGGGAACATTAAAAGCAATCCTACTAACAATTTCTTCCCAGAAATAACCAATATACTGGGAAACGTGGGCCACTGGAAGTGGTGATGAGGCCTCAAAATCTCCAGTGAGCAAAAAATTAAATGGAAGAAAGTCTCCTCCCAGGGGATGCTACCGATGGATGGACAATTGACGACTGACTGATAGATAAAAAGCTTCTAATTATTTGCAGAATAAAGCAAGGAATAATTATATAAGCTGAAATTGCTAAGACCAACATTTTCAAACTTCAAATTCTGACTCACTTGAAAGCACAAAACCTCCATCACATGAAGATATGCTACCAGGAAAGCCTAAAGCAAGTCAGAATAACTGTTAATCAACCATGGACCAGACCGGATTTCCAAAAGGTTCTACACTACTTTAAGACATCTCCTCATTTTATCGGACATATGGCCTACATTTCAACTGGTAAAAGGTACAATTATTTAAATGAACTATAATAAACAGTATACTCAGGTACTACTCTTTTGAAAATACAGTTCACTAAATAACCTCATATTAAGAAATACCAACAACTATTACATAATAGAGGTATGAATTCTTCAGTTGTGCAGAAACGATTTGTAGAGGACTTTATTATAGGATTAATGCAGACGGTGTGCTGCATCTTAACAGACACTGATGGAGAAACCAATCTAATAAATTTGAAGTAAAGTGCAAATTTCTTGTCCTATTTAAAAGTAAATAAACTTTAATTTTATGGACAAAAATTTGTATCAGGCAATGTAGAAATTCTTAATACTGAAATCCTGAATGGTCCCATTTCTGTTTTCATCTTGTTCAAGTCATTTACTGGTGCTATTTTCTGGTGGCATCGCTAAGGTTAACCCACACCACCACCTCTGCTTTTGGCTTGAGATTATTGTAAATTACATATAAAATAAAAAGTCAAAATACTTTGAGATAACCACAACTGAGTACAGTATTTGAATTCTAAGCTGCATTATATAAAATGGCAAATATATCAAGAATGCTTAAGATACACCCTCCCATTCAGTTGGTTAATGTCACCAGTGAACATTCTGCCAATCCACCAACAAAATATATTACAATAAATATCTCTTTCCATGCCTAGATTTTCTGGAAAACAAAATGCTGGATTTTCATATTTTTACTGTACTTGGGTGTATTACAGGTCAGTGTTTCCAAGAGTTCAGGCGCATTTGGCCACTAATTATCTCATTTCTACAGCAGCCCCAGATATTCCACATGGCACTAAATGATAATATTTTTTGTACACTAGCACATTTTGAAGAGAATACAAGAAAATCTGACTCTTCTTTTATAATGTACGAACATTTTACTTTCCCTTCTCTCCAGTTCACTAGTAAAAGGAGTGATCTCAGATATGGTACAGAACTTCCGTTTTGTGCCTTACATCCTCTTATATGGAATTATTTCTCAAGGTGAATTAAATTTTTATCATGAGTGTCTTAAGTTTCTCAACAGCATGAAATAACTAGAGAAACCTAGGATTTTGTAAAACTGGGGATTGTATAGTACTACCCTGGAATCATTCAGAAAATGTTTGTCTATGGGTGTTCTTCTGGAGGAACATAAATATAGAGCTATGGGCTGTATCACTCTGCTGATGCTCTAATGAATTATATACCCAAAATGCCAATCATGTACCAATTTATATCTGAATTGCTCTATAAGTTGTAAAATTCTTTATTTGAAATATATACCAGAAATCAATTCACCTAATGTTCCTACTTCAGCAGTCCAGTGAATGAAATAACAGCCCAAAAGGCAGGGCAAAACACTGAATCCAGGGAACAAAACTATTAAAGTCAGTAACTTGGACTGAAAGCCAAATGGTTGTTAATAGCTCAACAGGTTCAAAAGTGAAAAGAATTCTCATTTATTTATTCATTTATGCAAACACTCAGGAACATACTGTTAGACACTGAGGCATCAATACAAACGGCTCCTAAGTGAATTAAGTCACCACCTTACACACATATCTACCCTCCATATAAGAGACAATTTAATAAAAAATACTTTAACATTCTGGATAGGCAGTTCTCACTTTACAACCCACACCTCAGGAATTAATCACTGGTTGCAAACAGGTGCCTTAACATGTGAGCATGCCCCCAATAGGCATATTACTAAGAAAGGGTAAAGATCAATGACATACAGACTCTGGCCTATGCTAGTTATAATCCATTTCAACTCCTCACCACAATTTTTCTTCCATCATAACGGACATGTGAAAATGTGAGTTACAATATCACCAGAATAGCCTTGTGTCTGCTCAGATTAATTTGTAGGTATATTATTTGCAAACTAAGAAAATTCACAATCAGTAACAAAGTACTTGCAACACACTTCAAAACTATGTTATCAAGAAACTCTTGTCTTGGGCCAGCCGAGTGGCGCGATGGTTAAGAACTGGCTTGGGACGCCAGAGGGCCCCGGTTCGGATCCCACATATGAGGGCCAGTGACACTGCCCTCCACAGCTAAGATGCTGAACAACAGCTCAACCTGGAGCTGGGTTGCCATGAGTCACCGGCGACGGCATAGGCTGCAGCCCCTGTGGCAGTGAGTTGCCATGGGCTATTGTGTGTAGCCAGCAGCCAGTGTGAGCGGCCAGCAGCCGCAGTGAGCGGCCGTCCAGAAGCCAGCTACTGATCTGCCTCGCCCTGGAGGAGTGCAATGATGGTGCCAACTTGGGCCAGTGAAGCAACGCCCTCCACAACTAGACTGAAGAACAAAACAACAGCAACTTGTCTGTTCCCCTTCCCCCAATTCCCCAGCGCTGTTCCCATCCCCCAATCCCCCAATAAAAATCTTTAAAAAAAAAAAGAAAAAGAAAGAAACTCTTGTCTTCCTGGAAATCTACAGTACTTCTAGAATCTATCTTCCAAATGCACATGAAATTTGGACTAGGGTTAAACCACACCTGTAACGTACAATTCGTCTGGCGAGAAGAGAAGAGCATGTCGAAAATATCAGAATGAATACCAAATGAAAAACTGAAGGTCCTCCAGCAATGTGACACCAAACATTTTGTGTGTTGAGCTGCTCCGACCCACAGATTTGAACAGCTGAAGCAGTAAGCAAGCTAAGCCACTGTATGAATAGTGAGTTTGATGAAATGAGGCAATCACAGCCCAGACAGACCAATATGTCAAGGACATATTTAAGAGCAATTCTAAGCAAAACAGATGCAAAAGTATATACTAGGGCTTCAAAGGTGTGAGTCTAGATTTTGAAGGGTATTTGCCTGGAAACAAAGAAATCTTGCAAAGGAGTAAGTCGCGCACGCCCTTGACTGCTGTGAGTACACAATTATCCCTGTTTTCCTTCATACTCTAGCTTCCAAGGGCAAAACTATGAACTTGCTTTGCTCTTTGTTCTCCCCACAAGAATAATTTTCTGATTCCCATTCCTTTCTAGGAGGTCCACAATCACCACAGATATCCTTCATCTAAAACTAGCCTCACAACTAACTACAGCTTCTGCAGAAGATCTAAGGCTCCACAAAAGGTGTATTTTCAGCAAGGTCAAAGATAGGTTTGTGTCCCCCAAGAGGGTGTGGAGGTTGAGGTTCGACTCTCCTCAGCTCAGAGCAGTTATAAAGAGTGTGGGGAGTTTCCTGAAGAAAATTCTAACAATGGCTAAACAAAAGTCAGACTGCAGCTTATCCACAAAGAGAACATCCTCCTCAAAAGACTGCTAAACCCAGAATGCCATGAGAAAGGCAGGAAGCTCTAGATCAGCGGTTCTCAACCTGTGGGTTGCGACCCCTTTGGGGGTCGAATGACCCTTTCACAGGGGTCGCCGGGTACTCGTATGTGGGCTTATCTGCATGTGGGCCTGGAGATGGATAGAGGAGCGGTGTCGCGGTTCCTAAGACCGTCGGAAAATATGTGTTTTCCGACGGTCTTAGGCGACCCCTGTGAAAGGTTGAGAACCGCTGCTCTAGATGATGTCTCCTGAGAAGGTGGCCAGGTTCCATCCACCCCTTCCCCATGGAAGCCCACCACCTGTCTCCATATAAAGTCACATTACATCACTAATGGAGACTCAAACCATGTCTAAGCTTCACAAATCACTTCAAAGAGCTTTTACAGCCATAGTGAGGGACTTACAGACACAATTTCCCCAACCTCACAATTCCTGATTTACCTTTTTTTTAATTCATTTTTTTTTAAAGATTTTATTGGGGAATTGGGGAAAGGGAACAGTGTTTGGGAATTGGGGAAGGAGAACAGCCAAGTTGTTGTCCTTTGATCTTAGTTGTGGAGGACGCAGCAAGCTCAGCTCCAAGTCCAGTCGCCATTCAGCAGCCCGTCGGCAGCTCGCGGCCACTCAGATCAAGGTGCTGTGTTTAATCTTAATTGCGGGTGAGCGTAGCCCACCATCCCATGCAGGAGTCGACCCGCAACCTTGTTAGGAGCACGTGTTCTCACCAGTTGAGGCATCCTGTCACCTATTGGCAGCTCAGCTCAGGCGCAGCTCAGTGGCCCATGTGGGAATAGAACCGGCGATCCTGTTGCTCAGAGCTCGTTCTCTTAACCAACTGAACTGAGCCACTCGGTTGGCCCCCTAATTTACCTTTAATAGACCTTCTGGAATAAGGTTCTCTACCTTTTCTTTGGCCCCACAGCAATATCCTTCTATCATTTACCTTGTTGAAGGTAGGAGAGAGTTGAAATAGCCCTCACATCCCTTCCCCTTGTGAAAAAGAACAAATTCTACAGAATTTTGAACTGGAAGCCAAAGTCTTCTTTAGCCCTAAGAATGGGAGCTAAGACAAACCCAGGCCTGCTTTAGACACACTCACACAAAAACAAAACTAGCTGAATAGTATGGGAGGTAGGGGCAGGGAATTAAAATGGAAAGGAAAGCCAGAAACAGAAAATATTGCATGACTATTAGTGAGTTAATCACATTACAAAAACATAATGGTGATAATTCCTATTACCTTATTTTGGGGAACCAAACTGAATAAATATAAATTACCCTTTTCCAATCATTTCTAGTTATAATAAAGAACACGAGAACTGCAACCATAACTATGGACCATCATTTGTTTGACACAAAAAACAGGTTACTAGACTATTAGCCAGGACAATCAAAAACATCATTTAAAAAACTGCTACATAACCTTGAGCACAGAAATCCACTATTAATTTTATCCTAAGAGTCATGTACACACATATACAAAGATACCATCTTAGCACTGTTAGTTTATGTAAGATTGTGAAAAACCTAGATATCCAACAACAGGGGAGTGGTTAAACAATGACATAGCCACATATGATTACAATGACAGTATAGATCTGTATATTAATATAAAAATGTTCATTTTATATTACCTTTTTTTTTTTTTAGATTTTATTGCAGAATTGGGGAAGGGTAATAGACAAGTTGCTGTCCTTTTGTTCTTTAGTCTCATTGTGGAGGACGGCGCTTCACTGGCCCATGTTGGTATTATCATTGTACTCTTCCCGGGTGAGGCAGTCGCTCGCTGGCCATTAGATGGCCGCTCGCGGTAGCTCACAGCAGCTCACGAAAGCTCATGCCCGTTGCCGACAAGCCCCACTGCAGCCTATGCCGTCGCCGGTGACTCGTGGCAGCCCAGCTCCAGGTTGAGCTGTTGTTCACCACCTTAGCTGTAGAGGGCACTGCGTCGCTGGCCCTCATGTGGGATCCAAACCGGGGCCCTGCTGCTCAGGGCTGGCGTCCCAAGCCAACTCCTAACCAATGCGCCACTCAGCCGGTCCCATTTTATATTACTTTTAAAAGGACATAAAACATCATATGCTATAATGACACCACATATTTTATAAGTGTCAGCATATATATAAATAGACCTACATAGGCTCAAAATAGCTAATTATAAATAGCCATTTTATTATCTTGTTTTTGCTTACTCAATTTTCTAAAGTTTTTACAGTCAATTTTTTTTTGAGAGAAAAAGTAATGTTTTAAATTTCAACATTTTTCTTTTTGATAAAAAGTAAATAAAAACAGGAACCAAGGTGTCAATGGCCTGGATTTTACTAGCTACATGAAAAGAGAGGTCTTCAGTACTTTGTATCTTGTTTCTAACATTTCCAAGTATATCCAACCTGACAATTACTTTCAGCAAAACCCAGCTTTCCCATCTTAAGTCCATTACATCACATTCTTGTACTCAGGGGAAGGCTCAGATGGATCTTTCACGCTGGATTGGACAGCAGGAACTAATGGACTCGTTCCAAAGTGCTAAGCCACCATCTGCAGCCTTCTGTTAATCCTCTCCATTTCATCTGTCCCATTCCCAATTCTTTTTATATACCCATTGCACAAATAATCAAGATTTGCCCTCCAGGTGTCTCTTCCCATAAGGAAGGTAGAAATATATTCCTAAATTAATTCTCAAATAAAGCAATGCTTTCTAATTATACTCTTAATCCAAAAATATTATCTGTGGTTAGTGTTAAAAGCTATGGAAGGAACTAACAAAGTATACAACATGGTTCTTGATTGCAAAGCATGCAAGAATTCAACTGACAAACAGAACTCATAAATTGAAACAATGAGAAAATGATTACCTCTTTGCCTACTATTAACTGATAGGCTTGGCTCTCTTGGTTCTAATCCCAATTCAATCCACTACCTTATTGTATGACTTTGGGCAATCTCCTCATCTGTAAACTATGAGTTCAAGCTAAATAATCTCAAACATCTTTTCCAGGTCTTACTTTCTGTAGTTCTAGAAACAACAGATCAGGGAAAGGAGACATAAATGTGGGCTTCCAGAACGTGTTACAAATTATCTACAAGCAGACAACATGGAAGATTAAAAACCAAGTGAATCTGGCAAGTGGAAAAAAATGCCAATCAATAAGAAGCTCGTTCTTATTATACAGCAGGATGATCAGAAAGTAAATGAAAGAAAAGTATACTCTTCTCCCCATCCATTAGAAAAATCCTGGATTGTTATGTAAACAAATCTATTGTCAGTAGAGAGGAACAGTGACTTAGAAAACTAAAATTATCAGATCGAGTATCTACTGAATGTCTACTAAGTGTGAACAAGCTCTTTACTAAGCAAAGAATACAAATATGCATAAAACAGTCTTTTAGGAAGTTTATTTCATTCATTCATTATTTATTGAGAACCTACTATGTACATGGACAATTCCAGGTACAGTACTGAGGATTCAAGAGTCAACAGGGTAGACAAGATCCCTGCTCAATGAAACTTACAGCATGCAGAGGTAGGGATGGGAGGGACACAGACAACAAACAAAAAATGATAACTACAGAAAAAGAAAATTGCAAAGAGTAGTATGACAGTGACAGAGCTGGGAAGAGAGGCAGGGTGCTACTTTAAACTGGGTGATCATGAACACGATGTTAACATTTTTTTGTTGTTGTTGAAACTGGGTGATGAGAATTAATTGTATTGTCCTCTTTACAGCATTTATTTTAAATTTCTAAAACAAGCCATAGATAGATAGGATAATCACAGAAGGTTTCACTGAGATGACATCTGAGCTGAAATTTGACAACTACTAACAGGGAATGTTCCCCCACACCTTCCAGGCAGAGGGCCCTAAGGGGCTCAGAGCCTTTAGAGGCGGGGGGATGGGAGAGCTGAGCTGGGGAGCAAATGGTACACAGCAAGGTCATAAAAGCAGAAAGATTTTGTGGGGACCCTACTAAGCCATGGTAAGGAATTTATAATTTATTCTGAATGCAAGAAGTCATTGGAGAGTTTTAAGCAGGAATGAGAATATAGGAATATACTTGGTTTTGGTTTTTTTATTGGATTGTCAGAAAACTCATGACACGTGCTTGCAATAGATGGCGCTAGTTCACTTTTGGAAGTACTAGAGTCATTCGCATCTATGTTATTGCTATGTCATTTGACAGCTGACAGTTCTAGCTTCA